>NW_010536504.1:0-2975 GCF_000687285.1 Phaethon lepturus | reverse complement strand
ACCGCAGCGGCTTCGGTAACGCACAGGACAGGACTCCCCGCCACGTCTCCCAGGTTGTGTTACGCTGCTCACGGCCACGCCGCTCGCCTGCTTTACGCACCCCGTAAAGCCTGGCAGGTTTGCTTGCTTTCTCCTTCCTTTTCACGTACAGCCCCTAAGCAGCCACCTGCCTGCCTGTTGCTCTGTAAGGGGCTTTTACTTGCGTAATGTGTATTTTTTCAAGGACCGTGAAGGCCTGAGGGTGACTGAGACATTAATCGACACTGAATTTTCCACTCTTGTTAGAAGAAATCTTCCCATGAAATAATCCACGAGTGGAAGAGATGGTGAGGAACCTGCTTCTGCGGAACAGCCCCAGCCACTGTCTCCAGGCTCCTGTGAGCTGAAGGAGAGAGTTACAAATGAGCAACAGGCGAAGTTCTACAGAGTTTTATTTTCTTCTAGTGCCACTATGATCTATGAGCCGTAACAGGCAGATCTTTCCCAAGCAGCTACAGTAACTCATAAATATTTATGGCGCTTAATCATGAGGCAGCGACGGTGCAGAAGCGGTAGTACCCGGCACGGTTTTGATGCGCTAGGCTCACGTCTGACGCAGCCAGCACGGGGCTGTTACTAGTCCAGCACAGGGGACCCTCCTGCTTTCCCGCTCCTTGCCCTTGTCCTTCCCACGCTGCCGCGCGTGTGCGGGAGCCGTGGGAGTAAGACCATGCACGTGAGAGCAAGAGCAAGCCCAGGCTGGGCAGCAGGAACATCCTGGGGACACTGGTGGGTCCCCAAATTGCTGCCCAAAGAAGGGCAGGGACAGGAGCTGCCCCTGAGGGGGCTCCTCCAGCGCTGCCGCCGACCCGACTGATGGGTCTCCAGCCAAGATGATTTGGGATTCAAGCTTTGTTGCATCCCAACAGGGTCTGCGGCTTTCATCTCGCCCCTCCTCCTCTGGTCCCGGCGAAACGCCGCCTTCAGCAGCGAGGGAAAGCCTGCGCACGGACGGGCGTCTGCAAGCCTCGTCGGTGGTGACGAGAGGGGTGTTGGGGCACCCAGGGGTGGGGAGTCCCTCGCAAGGGCTTCTCAGAACCTGCCGTCTGCACCCGAGGGCTCTCACAGCCCTGGTCCCTGCAGCTCCCGGGCTGCTGCGGAGCACTGACTGTGCATCCGCTGCGCAGAGCAGCAGCGCTGCGCAGGCTCCTGCCATGTAAGAAAATCGGCCTTGAACCCGCGGCGTCACCTGAGGCCGGAATGTCTTTGCTGAAATTGCAACTGAGCAGCGGTTTGGAAGCGACGAGGATGTTTTGGTAACCAGTCCCTTCTGGTTACCAAATGAGTACTCAGTTACGAAAGCGCTTTAAGGGTTTTCCCGGTGTCGCCAACGTGCGCATTGTACCCCTTCCCTCTGCTGGTCTCCGTACGTACGGCGCGGGCCAGGTTGTAAGGGCACCCGAAGGTGTTCCCAGGAGCTCGCGCCAGCGCCAGCAGTGCTGCCTCACAAGTTCAGGTGCTTTCCACACGTGTTGCTGCACGTGGCTTTCGAGTCATGCCTTCAGCCGTAAAGAGCCTTGCCTGTTTTGGGGTGTCTGAAGCCCTCTCTCAGGGAGAGGCTCTGTCCCCGTCCGCTGGGCTGCCAGGTGATGGACAATTTGCTCGGCTCCTCTCGTCTGACTCGGGCTTCTCTCTGCTGCCTGGCCGGCCGTGGTTTCCTCTTAGCCTGCTTCTCCCAGCCAGGCGGCTGCGCTCCGGGAAAAACCCCGCTGCTGTGTTTCCCCGTGCAAGCCAGTCCTCTGAACCCAGATCACGGCACCAGGCAGCTTTTGACGTGAACCTGCAGTTAATTACATGTTCTTGCTAAAAATAATTGAGTAGCCTAAGTTCTGATCACTATAATTGCACCCTAATGAATTTATGTGCCAACTCGTTATGTGCAACTTCGGTGTGTTCTGTAAATACCAAATTAAGTTCAGTTCATCGGTCGGTCTCCAGGCTCCCGCCGCACAGGTACTCCACAGCCTGAGGAGGACGCAGAGCGGCGGCGGCTGTCCCGGGCACACCGGGAGCAGCGGTGCGAAGGTGCGCCAAGTGCGAACGGCACAACGAACTGCCCGTGGCGCGCGGCCGCGCTGACAGCTCAGGCTCCTCGCTGTGGGCTCACCCCGTCCGAAGTGCGCGGCTGAGAGGAGGGCTCAGTGCCAGACCTCGCCTGCGACAGATTTGGGCTTTGCCGGCAAACAGCAGAACGCAGGCTTTGGTCAGAGCCCTGTGCCGGGCACCTCTGCCGCCTGCCCCGGCCGCTAGCGGCAGGCGGCCGCCACTGCTGGTGCTCCACCGGCGCGTGAAGGGGTTCCCAGAGAGCAGAAATATGTAACGCTATTGACTTCAGTGAGACTTACAAGCAAATAGTGCCGATCGCTGTTAGCTGTGATGATTGAACACGACTAAAAAGAACCTACAGCAAAAGCTACCGAAATGATGCCGTGCTCCCAAAATGGCTCTTTACGGAACACTACTTATAGTCATTGTTTTTCATGTTTTCTACCAAAATACCAGCTACAGCTCCCCTGCAAAGCTGTGCATGTTAGTTAACCTCATTAAATCCTAAAGGATTAGTCAGCTGTTCCTCAACTGCAGAACTGTTAGGAAACATCTAAAGCTCAAAGTTATGTGGCTTGGAAAGTGATTTTCTAATAGGCAAACTTCAAAGGAATTTTGAAATCCTGCAGCGTAAGGGAGACAGACTAACGCTAATCCACTGGAGTGCTGCTTAATGGCCTGTTTAATTTTTGTCTCGATAGGTCCTTGTAAGCAGCTGAGCATGAAGGCTGCCTTGCGATTAAGCAGGGGTTCATCTTCCCCTCCAGGCGCCGCATCCCCCTCGTACCGCGCCGCTCGCGCACACAGATGCCCTCCTCCCCACGGGTGACAGCGTGCGCAGGTACCGGGGGCCGCACTGCTGCGGCCCCTCCCCACCCTGTGGCTGGTAG
>NW_010536503.1:0-2050 GCF_000687285.1 Phaethon lepturus | reverse complement strand
TCTGCCCAAAGCCCGACCCCCAGCCTGCGGGACAGCCGCCCCGCTCCGTCCCACGGCCAAATTCGGGGCCGTGATGCTCTTTTTCCCTCTGTCTCGCCTCCCCCGCCTGCGGCGCAGATGGCCCAGCATATGGGCAGCCTCCCCTCGCGCTCGCACCTTGTAAGCAGATTCTGTCAGGTTCAAAGAGGAAAAGCTTAATTAAGCAGTTGTGTGTGTACAATTACATCCTTAATTATCTCCACGTTTCATTTCTTTGTTGTTTCGTGTTTGCAAGGAGTTTGGTAACAGAGGTGGCCATTCCCTGAAGCAGGAGATTTTGTGTCTCTTGTTTTCTCTTTTTCTCTTTTCTGCCTCAATTTTAGGGGGGCTTTTCTGGACTGCACTGAGCGGCAGAGAGAGCCCCCAGCCAGGCAGGACCCCACGAGCTCTGAGCCCTTCTTGCTGGAGAGCCGGGGCTGGGTCTCATCGTCCTCAGCTCCCGCTTCAGTACCCAAACCAGACGCAGGTTTCCGGAAATGCTGCGTATGCAAACTGCAAATCGAGCTGGTAAAAAGATGGTTCAGCCAATTTTTATTATTTCACGCATTTGTGCGCCAGCAACACCAACGCTCCAGCCCAGCCCCATCACAGGGCGGGCTGGAAAGAGCCAAACACCCTCGAGAATAAATAGACCCCACGGAGCATCATCAAGGGTGATGCTTAATTGCATCCAGAGACTTGCATCCAAGGGACAGTCCTGCCTAATTAATTCCTGTAATCACTCCATTCAGCCTCATTTCCCAGCTTGGGCCACCTCTCCATCCCGGAGCGAGCCAGGCATCGTCCCTGGGGACATCCCGATGTCCCCTCGCCACCTCCTCGCTCCCGGCAGGGCTTAGAGCCGCCTGCAGAGATCAGGGACAACAGGTAGCAAAAGCAACTGGCTAAATTTGTGGCAGTGCTTTTATTTTATGTGAGGAGCACTAAGGAGTCGTAAACATCTGATGAGTTAGATATTGGAGCTGGGGGTATTTTTATTGTTTGTAAGTCCTTGAAATTTTGCCATGTTTATGAAGCTTTTATTAAAAATAACCCCAAACTCTCGCTTCTCTAATCGAGCGTATTTCAAAAAACACATACCCGCTTTTAATACATGGGGATATTTATATCACCATCAGTTAATTTTTATTTACCTGGTAGTGAAACTCATCTTCATCCTTAATTCCCAAGCCCATATTTGCTTTGAAATCAGAATTGGACCTAACAATCAGCCATATATTTAACGTGCCATTAAATTCTCCGTTCTGCTTTCACAGCTTCCAAACCAGTCGCCTTAAAATACAGCCAGCGATCCCCCTTTTCCCAGCGTACCGGCAAGGCCAGGCAGCGAAAATGAATCTTTGTGTGTCTGAAGGATGTCAAGCGCTGGGAACGAGCCCAGAGAGAGCAACAGAAATGATGGGGGGGGGCTAAAAAAGCGAGACCTGTGGGCAGGGATGGAGCGCGCTGAGGTTCGGAGGAGGTAGAGGGGAGAAACAATCCCAGTTTTCAAAGGTGCAAGAGAGCTGCGGGAGAGGAAAGGTCCGATCTGTCCCCTGGATGCATGGAAAGGAATAACGGGTGTCAGAGATGGAGAGGTTTAGGCTGGGCGGGAGGAGAAGCTCTGCGGAGAGTTAAAGCAGCGGGGAGGGAGGTGGGGGGAAGTCTGGGCTCTTCGGGAAGCGCCAGGACAAGCGAGTGGGTGCGTTGAGCGAAGCTCAACCTCGTCACATCCCTCCGACCCCCGCGCTCTCTCCCAGCCCCGAGAAGGGGCCACGTCCCAGTCTGGAGCTGCGGACGGGGTTGTGGAGTTGGCCATCCCTGTCACTGGGCTGGGGGAAAGCAGAAGAAATTGGGGATGACCCGGTTTTCCCTATTGCCAAGTTTCCACAAAAATTTGCCCACTCGGAGGGGCAGCAGGGACCCCCACACACACCTTCTTCAGAGCACGGCGGGACGTCAGCCCGTCCCCCCGTCCGTCCTCCTGCTGCTGTGCTGAACTCGGCATTGCCAAGCGGTGCTCGGGGCAGCT
>NW_010536502.1:0-9795 GCF_000687285.1 Phaethon lepturus | reverse complement strand
ATAATAATAGGCACTGAATCTCTTTTTGTTGTAGTAACCACAAACACTTGCATGTTCCAGGGTATGAACCGTTGTTCATATGACTTGAAGCTGAGTTTGAATACCTTGTTTGGTGAACCACATTTATTTTAAGATAATACAGTTTGTCACTCGGCGGTTCCACTGATTATCTTAAACATATGCCACATACTGTCACCCCAAAAGGTTAATCCTAGCTCCTACTTACTCTCCCCGCAGGGCATGTCAGCGTTGAGACGCAATGTTCCCTTAGAGTCCGTTCCTGAACAAGCTGTTTAAATCCCGCTGCGTACTTGGATTTTGTATTATTATTATGGGTTTCCAAGGGCCAGATCCTGAAATGTGAAGGTATTTCTAGGGTTAGGCCTGTCTGAAAGGAAGCAGTTACCCTTTTTGGGTGTCAGCCCAGTCCCTGGCTCACTGCAACACATTGCAAGCGGAATTTTCAGGGCTCCCTAAAGAAATTCAGCCGCCCGCTAATTATAATTATATATTATTATCATTCTCTGGTTAATTTGAACAGCTTTCCCGACAGATTCAGATTCAGAGGCTGCCCAGGCAGCGGATAATCCACGTGCGCAGGCACAGGGCGGCACGCGACAGCTAAGCCGGTGCCGTCGCGCAGGAGGGACACGGCACGCCTCCGTCCACGGATTGCAGCCTCGAGGCAGCACGCGGAGGTGAAGGGGCTGCGTAAACCCCTGTCACGCAACTAATCCGGCTGATGAAGGGGAGTTTAAGCGTGATGGTAGTGCCTCTAAGGCGAGAGTGAAACCTCTAGTCCGGTCCTCACCAGCGTGTTGGTGGTAGCAGTATTTGGTTACAAGGAAATGAAAAGATGCTCTATCCTGAACATAATCCTGTATTTAGTCTTATTAAAATTATTCTGTAAATTAAGGCTTTCAGATCTGGTGCTATCTTTCTGTTTTACTCCTGAATGAAAGCCTCGGGATTAAAAAAAAATTATCCTGATGTGGAAAACACACCATACTGTTCAACACGCTATTCAAACCACTCCTGGCCCTTTCAGTAAAAGGTCAGTTACACACCCTGTTCCTTCTGTTCTCCGCTTCGGCCCTGACAGCCGTGTAACAGCAACGCTCCGGGACGGTCACAGCGCTCCTGGCCATGGCGTGTGAGGAAGCGAGTGGGCAGCTCGATCCCTTCACGACAGACCTACTCTGCAGGAATAAACTGCCTGGGGAAGGCTACCGGCCAGAAAGGCTCTTTGAAAGTGTTCACTGCTCCGTGTTAAGCATATCAGCCAAAAATAAGTGTTTTCTGTTCAGTCCGGAATAGGGAGGATGACTGCTCCGCTCTGTCCTGTGTTCGCAGGTTTGTACCTGTTCGGGGCCGAAGTGACATGAGCACAAGCCATGCCAGGTTTGTTTACCGGGGCACAGGCAGATCTTCGGTGAAATAACGGCTCTTCAGCTATTTGTCTGGTGTCTGATTTTCAAAATTTGCCTGTTCCTCCAGGAAATCCCTGCTGGAGGGCGTATGAGGAGGGCCTAGCTTCTAGTTATGAGCCAGCCTGGATGAAGAGCCTTTGCATGTGCTCTCCTTCAAGCATTAAAGGCACCAAATCAGCCGGGCACTGAAAGGTAAGGAGGACATCGTAACTCTGTAAGATCGAGCCAGATGGTGTAGTGCTGCAAAAGGTGTCTGTCAGGGAACAAAACCTGACAGCGTGGCTGTTCCCTGCTCCTGGAGAGGCTCCCTGCAGCCCGTGACTCCTCAACTGGCCACAGGTCGTGGAGGTGAGACTCCAGCTCTGTGTTTCAGGGTTGTGATAAAGTCTAGAAACACACTTCTTATCTGAAAAGTTGGGCGTAAAACCGAATCCCACATGGTCAAAGGTGGCTTAGGAAGCTTCTTCACTTGACGGTAGGATGCCCCGGGCAGCGACCTGGACCAGGCTGTGCTCCTGGCCACGCAGAGCTGTGCGGCTGCATGCAGGACGGTTCCCTTGTTGGGTCAAGCTCTGTTCTCTAGCTCTGCACAACACCATGATGACCCAGCAGGCAGTATGAGTTGCTCTAAGAACAACACTTGTATGAGAATAAGCTAAGAAAAGCAAAGAGCACACTTGCACCGGCTCCCATTAGTGTCGGGAAAAGAGTTTTATTCTTACAGGACCTTGCGGATGGATGTGCTCAGCTGCCGCTTGGCAATTTCTACACCGCCCTGTGCCTCAGTCTCCCTGTTGCTAAACAGGTCCGGTCTCCTTTGTGATCTCTGGATGAGCCTTACGTTACCCTCGGGTCCCTCCTGGCTGCTCTGCAGCGAGCTGGCAGCCTCCTGAAGCCGGTGCCCACGAAGCAGACGTGCTCTTGGAAAGCAAGGTCAGCTGCCACCAGGGAAATTACAGCTGGGTTTCTGCTTTGATTCGTTTATTGCCTTGCGGGTACATCCAGCTTGGAGTGGTAACAGGTCTATTAAACGCTGAGGTGCCGCGTAAGGCAAGAGAACGGTTGTCTTTCGTGCCTATATGCGTTTGCATAAGCAGGTAGATGTATAGCAGAGGGGCTGCAGGCTGCTTACGAAAACATCAGGTGTGTGAATGCAGCCTCTACTCCTGGAAATTTCTGAGCTTTAAATCAAAATACTGTTGCTGCGTATGGCATTGAGTACTCTATCGTAATGTATGTGGTCTCACGGCTATTATCTCCCTGGTGTGTGCATTCTTTTGTTAAATCTGAGTCGTGTTTACCTTCACACCAGTTAATGCTGCTCTGACAACCTATGTGGGTATGGAAGGAACGGGGGTGCATAAAGAGGATTGGGCCCCATGTACTTAATTATATGGTTGCGTACTGTTTTCTCCAGTTACAAACTCTTTTTGCCTCCGCATACGCTTGGGAATGTTTTCAGCTGGTGTAAACTGTCATGTTCCTTTGATTTTAGTGGAGCTATGAGAGTTTCTACTGGTGACTTGTCTGCCCATGGCATTTCATGTCACAGTTTAATTCTTTTATATTGAGCCTAATTAAACTGCCTGATTTTCAAAACTGCCAAAACTATTTACAAACCCAAGTTTTTTTGACAGCGGTTGGGACTGAGACCAGGCAGCTCGAGCAACTCGTATACACCTTATTTACAAGACCATGGAGGGTTTTACTGGGACTTGAGTATGGTCAACAGGTCATGCCGTGTTTGTGATTATTGCTAGTTTTGTCGGAAAAGCAAAACCGTCGTGACTCGGTTTGGGTAATACCTTGCAAGCTTCAAATTGTACATGCAATCCGCAGCGAAAAGCAGTTCAAAATTCTGTGCTTGTGTATATCCTGTGTCCTAGAAACTGTTAAACTTCTTCCAGGTACTGACAGGAGGTTAGCATATCTGCAGAGAGAAACTGCTGGTGGTTTAGCAATAGATCAGTTGATGCAAAAAGCTAAAGGTCTTCTCTATACGTTTTAACCTCCTAAAGCACGTTGGGAGTCAGGCTATCTAACCTAAAAAGGCTGGAACAACTGTTTAATAGCCTGATGGCAAGGGCCAAAATTCAAAAGCTCCAGCATTATGCAGTTTCCAAAGAAGATGAGGAAAAATCAGATTCCCCAGCACCAGCAAAGGTGGAGCACAACAGAGTTTGCTGTGTAGGAGTGCAAACCGTGTGCCCCAGCTACCAGAGGCATCGGCTGGTGTCACATACAACTGGTGTGTCCAAGGAAGAGAAATGAGGGGACTTGCAGGTTTTAGGTCTAGTAAGTGCTAAGGAAATGTGTTCAGCTGATGCATCTCTCTTACAAAAACAGCTCTGATGCTGATTTCATGTGGAGTGGTGACAGTGAGTTGTGCACAATTACAATCTGTTAAAATAAGATCCAAAGCAGGACTTTTAAGGTTTTCTGACCTATCTTGAGCTGTCTTCCTGGACTTCCCATCCCACCTATGCTTAGGTATAGATTTCCACTCCTTTGTCAAGTTCTCAATTCACCCACTCTATAGAAATCAGGCATTCAGTAAATCCTGACTCTTTCGGGCTTTTTTAAAATTTAGTTTTTAGTTTTTATTTGGAAAGTTCCCACTCAAAGCTGTGTTAGCACATGGGAAAGGAATGAGACTACTTCTGACTGCATACATTTCACATAGGACCTGATATTTCGTACCACCCAAGGTTTTCCTCAAATCTGTAAACTAGGTGAGTATTGTACCTCCTGAGCAGTCAGTGTATCTCAATACAGCAAAAGAAGTCCTACCTTGTTATCTTTGATAAGACCTGAGCTTATTGCAATATGAACTAAAATTTCATGAGAAGGGTGTGTGTTTTTTTCCTACTGAACTGGGTCACTTTTCTCTTGTCATGCATAATCCTTTATTATACCAGCAGAATTACTATACAGAGTACATTTAATTTTCCACACATAATGAAGACAAGCACTCACAACAGCTCATGATGGCTCTTTGGAAAGTAAATATTTAATTTTTGAATGCATACATTTGTTCTTTGTTAGAAGATACAGAACTAATTATCCCCTGATAATTGTAACAAAATTAAAGCAGCACAGTCCTGGTGTACTTGTAAAATGCGTATGTAATTGCAACAAGGGAGGGGAAAATGGAAATTTCGTTAGGGACAGGCAATGTTTTACAAAACTCCTGTGATAAAGGAGATCCCATGTATAGGATGAACGCTTGCAAGAATCTAGGCACAGGAGGTTAGATTTTGTGACCACCCATCCCATGGCTTAAAACAGCCTTCGCAAATGCTGCAATGAGTATTTCCACTTGGATACAAATTAATTATCAAGGATGCAGAAGTAGGCTTTCATGGAGATATGCTATGCAGTCATCACAACACATGCAGGTTTTGAAGCGTCGAGATCTCAGGATGCTATACAGGCAGAATAGAGTGATATAGCTCACTGCCTCTGCAGAAGTGTCTCATGAAATGCAAAATGAATGGCTGAAAGAAATATCCTTACTAGAGGAAAAATGGGACTCCATTGTGGGTCATAAATTTTGCTAACAGAATTTTAAACAGGGATACCGATTATAGATTTCAAGCCCCCCCTCCTGAGCAGCAACTAAATCTTCCTTCCTTTTCAGTAAAGTCATGTTAAAACAACTCCGTTCCAGCACTAATGCTGACATCCTGATTCCTGCTGTCGCACTGACATGACTGGAGTATTTTCAAGGTCATTGCAGTCAGTAAAAACTCTTGTTGATATCAGCTGGGATTTGGGGATTCCTTGTCCTTTAGTAGTGTTGTAAAGAATCTAGAGTGTTGGTGTAAAACAGCGTAACACGTGGGAGCTTGCATATAATATACAGAAATCTTATGAGACATTTACTCCTTTTTTCATGAAGTCACACAGAAGATGTCACCAGAACTTCTAGGATCTGTTTTCAAAGATAGGCAAAGGCCTTGACAAGCTTGAGGAGTAGGCTAACATTCTCTCATGACATTCTCTGAGGGCAAACACAGCAAGTCCTGCCGGTGGGATGCATCAGCAATACGGAGTGGGGACTGACAGGCTGGGCGAAGTTCTGCAGGAAGGACCTGAGGGTCCTGGTGGACCATAAGTTGAATATAAGCTGTGTGTTGAAGGTGATGAAGCCTGACTGCGTATCGGGCTGTTCGGGTAAGAGCGTAGCCAACAGATCAGTTATTCCCCTCAACTCAGCACCTCTGAGGTTGGATCTCACAGCTGGAAAACTGTGGTTTTGGTGTGTCCCAGTCTCAGAGAGAGGTCAACAAATGGGAACAAGTCCAGCAGAGGGTCAATGGGATGTTCAGGAGACAGGAGCATGTGGTATATCAGGAGAGGCTAAGAGTGCTGGTTTGTTTAGCCTGGAGAAGGTAAGCTAAGGGGGCATCTAATTACTGTCTTCCACTAACAAAAGGGGATTGTATAGAAGATGGAGTCAGACTCTCTGCAGCAGCGTGCTGCAAGATGACGAGGCAGTGGTCATGCACTACAGCAAGGGAAATTCCATCCTTCGATATATGGAAAAAATTCATCATAATAAGGGTTATGTAGCACAGGAACAGATTCCTTGGAGACGCTATGGGCTCTCCATCCTTGAAATTTGTCAGAACTGAGCTGGCCAAGGCCCTCAGTAACTTGCCTTAGCATCAAAGTTGTCCCTGCTTTGAGCAGGAGGCTGGACTGGAGGCTTTCAGTGGTCCCTTCTCACCTCAGTTATTCTCCGATTCTCTGATTTTATTTCAGAAAGTTGCTAGTACCTGTGAAATATGGTCCTACCCTAAAAAAATGGCTGTTAGTACGGCACTCAATCCTTCAGTAAATATGTTCCATGTGGATATTTATAGTCCTGCCTGCTACCTTCAGTGAGAACAGAAGGTTCTTACTCCCATAAGCTCCATGCAGCTGCCAGCAGCGATGGCGAAAGCCTTTCCTTCCGTCACCTACAGCATCGCTCTGTGGACGTTCATTGGCTCCAGCTCTACAGGCCCTGTGATATCTATGGATTTGTGTAAGTGTCTGAAAGGATCTAATCTAAAAAGAGAACTGTCTCTTCCAGGCAGTGCTGGTATCTGTGGGTGAGTTTGGTGGGCTTTCAGATCATGTGTTGATTTTGGGGACAAGAATAAAAAAAGCAAAAAAAAAGAGTTCCCCATCTGCTCATTTGGCTCCTTCTGTCCTTAGGGACACACGCGTGTCTCATCTCTGGGCATTTCTCTCACAGCAGTAGCAGGGAGGTTCCTCAGGCTCTGACCACGGGCAGATGTGGGGGTCAACTTACTCCCCTCCCTCCCAGCTGCCCCTTCCCGAGGACTCCTGCGTGCAGGCTGGAGCACCCCGACTACCCAAGGCAGTTTGCACGTTGGGCAGCGGGTTCAGCCAGTACTATCCTGGTAGCCTTTGGGGTAAAATAAAAGGGAATTGCTTGGACACCGAAGGCTTCCTACAGGTGTACCTGGTATTTGTGAGAACTCTTCCCTGATTATGCTCCTGGGTACAAAGCAGCAAGAAATTCTCGGGGTGGTTTGATTTCAATGGCGATGACTTTTTTTCCCTGCCAGCATTCCTCTCTCAGCTATATTCTCTCTAATGAAATTGCCCATTTGGTCTTAGGTTTGTAATCTAAAGCGAGTGCTATAGATTAACAGTTGTTGCGGCTTTATTATTGAAATGAGAGTCATGGGATCAATTTAACTGTTCCTTGCTTCATTATTTGCTTAAGACAATAGAGTTATCTCTGCAAATTCTATTGCTTTGTGGGTATTTTTAGCTTAATTATCATAGATATTAGCAACAATCAACAAAGATTACCTAGGTGCATGCGTTTGCTCCTTGGAACGCTAGGTTTTTTTATAGACTTTGTACTTTTAACTGGCCTTCCTTTTTGTAGTTAATCCAGTCTGCTCTCAGCAAACAGCAACCAACCAATCAACCAAAAAAAACCCCCAATCCAACTTATTTTGCAAAAACATTAATGCTTCTCTAGTAGTTTATTTTAAGAACTAAAGGCATAGTGCTGATTGTGCCTTCTGATATACATGTAGCTAAACATTCCGGCAATCGAGCCTGTGTAGGTACGATGGGGACTTCAGCTTTTTTTTGGGGGGGTTTACTTAAAATAGCTCAGAATAAATCAAAATCTTGCTTTGAGGTGAGCTTTTGGTATGGCCTGACTGATCCCAGGATTGCCTTTTTTCGCAAGGTATCAAAAGCTACAGACAGACATGTTGCACTAACGTCTGCGCCCAGCTAGCCCCTTCCTTCCAGCCGGCCAGGAGGCGATCACAGGTCCTGACCAGAGGTTAGCCCTCCAGTAAAGGGAGTCAGAGACAGGGTCACACGACCCGAACTGAGATAAAAATCTAGCCTACTCTATTGCCAACACGATTTTTTAAAAATCCTTCAGTATCATTGACTAGTCTCCAAACCATAAACTCACCTATCGTGGATATTTGAATTAGTATCCCCCAGCTGGCTTAAAGCGGGAGGAGTAAGTGCCAGGGGAAGGCTCTCGTTGTCCATTGAATACACTAATTTTGGATCCTGGCACGAGTTCTTCTGAAGCTTGCTGAACAACTTTATGCTGAACGTGTAAACAAAAGCCTCTCTGATCAATTGGGGCACAGCTGGATGTTCCGACAGAATAAAGAAATCAGTCTGCACTCTTGTTTATCTGCTTATCTTCCATTTAAAATGTTGCAGGAAAAAGGCCTTATTAACATTTCTTAAGAGTGCCAGTAAAAGCACTAGGCAGTTTTTTGCATTTGAAGTACTGAAAAAGCAATTTTAATTTCTAGTTTAATATAACATAAACATGTTCAGCTTCCAGTCAACATTTTTACCCCAACCATTTGGATTATTTCTATGTGCTTTAAACATAACCACTGGAAACCTCTTAAACTCTTTTCAAACTGCATCCCCCACAAGATAATATTCTAAGAAAAAAATGTAAAATTTTAAAGATAGGCATAATTATCTTTACGTCACAGTCCTTTGTCTTGTACCTCATACCTTCTTCCTCTTTTCTGCTTTTCCCCTTCCTCCCAAAACAGGTAAGACAGGAAGAAAGCAGGGCTATTTTTATATCCATTTTAACAGTTGGCAAACTAGTAAAAGGGGTAGCAAGAGCAATGAGGGCTCTGTTTTAGCACTGCACCTCAAATCTTGGAGGATTTACATGAGTTACTGCTGTGGTTAGATGCTCTGCTGAATCCAGGCAGGTATTTTGCCCAAGGATGCAGAGAATAATTAAAAATGAATACATACATTTGTGTTCAATGCCGCTTCCATTGGAGTGTAGTCTTAATTGCTTTAATTTTAATTTAGCCTTTCACATTTTGGACACTTTTCTGTAAAGGTGAGCTTTGGCATATGTTGTCCTTATACAACAAAGCCTTTCTGAATGAATTTCTGCTGTCCAAACAGATGTTAGCTATACACAGGAGGAAAAACTATGTGTGGGTTTGTTTTTTTTTTTTTTTTTTTAAGGTAAGATGGAATGATGCCGGATTGTACGCTAATGCCAAATATTGGGGCTGATGGCTAAAATACTTTATTTCAGAGCCAGTCCTGGCACCCATTAGATGAACAGTGTAAACGTTCCCGGTGGTGCAGCGCCGGAAGCAGCAGCGATCCCTTTCCACGTGGCAGACTGCGCGGCTCTGCATGCAGCCTCCCTCTGCCGTCCTTCACCACTCGTCTGCACCTTTCTCTGTAACTTTGCCCGCAGTAGAGAGTCTTTCTTCTTGAAAATAACAACCAAGATTTAATGAGGAGATTTAGCTTTCCTTTGATAAGATTGTGGCCGTAATGGGGTTCGCTTGCCTGCATGGTCCCAACGGTGCAGACAGAAACTCCAGTGTTTGCTTCGTTAGCATTTGACCAGCTAAAAATTAAAGCGAGGGATTGCTTGTATTGAAAGAAGGCATTTTTTTCCCCTCAATAGTAGAACAAAAAGATATACACCTATCTGTAGGGGGTATGGAAATTAGTGCTTGCTAGTGTACAGCTGTGGGAAATAAATCGCTCCCTAATCATTACTATTATTTTTGCTATGCCAATCTAACATACCGCAACTCTGAGAGAGGCTGAAGAAGACTTTTCAAGTAGAAGCTTCTGGTTAGACAGTGGTGTCTGCACAACATAACTGCAGACTATGAACTTGAAAAAAATACGTGTGTTCGTAAATACTGCCTCACCTAACGGAGCCCCAGCAAGTTAATATTCGTCCTGCCTGAGGCAGCTGTGCAATTCTCGCTACCCAGGCACAGAATGACTTTGCATCTCCCCAACCTTCTGCCAGCGAAATCCACGGGCTCGTCGCACCGCGGCAGGCCGCTCCTCG
>NW_010536501.1:10149-10990 GCF_000687285.1 Phaethon lepturus | reverse complement strand
CCAACCATCAACCCGACACCACCAAGCCCACCAAACCATGTCCCGAAGTGATGTTTAGATTCGGCTGCGTCTCTTCTCACCAAAGGGCGGGTTGGGGCATCTTGACCATAAACAGTAGGTTCTGCCCCACACCGAGGCCCACGGCCCGCGCTGGGATCAGGCGCTGTGCAGGGCGAGGTGAGGCTCTTGTGGGACTCACAGTTTGTTCTCCGAGAATTAGCAAAGTTCTTTAAACTGAGGAGCTGGGTTGCCACTCTGTGTCACAAGAATGCCCCAAGGCAGAAATTTTTTTCTCCTTCCAGTACTTCATTCGTGATAGCAATAATAAATAGAAACGAGGATTTGAGTGGGTGCTGAGAATGTCACTTTTGTGATTGCAGGCCCCGGTGGTGTTTGAAAGCGACGACGCTTATTTTTCTGCTCAGGAGTGGGAGAACCTGGAGGAATGGCAGAGGGAGCTGTACAAAAACGTGCTGAGAGGGAAGAACGAGCCTCTGATCTCTCTGGGTAAGTATCAGTCGTCGTTTCGGTTAGTTATCGGCGCTTCTGGACTAGCTCCATTTTGGGGACTTTTTCCCATGCCTGGGAGGGAAACTTGGAGAGGGCGGTGCCCGTTGCTGCGGGCAGCGTAGAGCGCAGCGTGCGTCGCGTCCAGTCCCGCCGTCTCCAGCGCTGTCTGGGTGTGGGCACTGGTGTCCTGGTTTCAGCTGGGATAGAGTTAATTTTCTTCACAGCAGCTTGTGTGGGGCTGTGGTTTGGATTTGTGCTGGAAACTGTTCGTCGCTCGGGGTTGTTTTAGTTGTTAAGCAGTCGAGGACTGTTCAGCTTCTCGCCCCACCAG
>NW_010536501.1:4777-9643 GCF_000687285.1 Phaethon lepturus | reverse complement strand
AGGCAGAAGCCGCTGTCCGCCGGCGGGCCGTGCAGAGGGCTCCCCGTGCTGCCGGGCGGCGGGTTGTGGCCAATGGGGCCGGTTTTGGGAGGGCAGCAGAGTGTGTTCCTTCCTGTGGACACAGCGGGCGTCTTGATGCAGCATGGAAACCTTCGCATCTATGTTCCTCAACAGATTACACAATCTCCAAACCTGACCTCCTGTCCGTGCTTCAGAGAGGAGAAGTTCCCTGCGGTGGGGACAAGGCGGCCTCAGAGGTTCCAGCAGAACCAAGTGCAGGCAAGAGATAAATTACAGCTTTCTTCTCAGGCATAATGTTTGCATGTTGTTGTCACCAGACAGAGGACGTCACAAGGTGATAGTCCTGGTTTGCTACAGAGGGAACTTCTCAGATCTTGGGAGGAGTGGGCTCAGGGGGAGTAATGGTACTATAAAGAAAAAGTAACGGGTCTGAGCTTTCCCATTAGCAGAGTCGCTGCTGTTCAGACTTGATGGGAGCAGCCAGGACAGCAGAGAAGGAGCACAGTGCCCAACAGGAGAGGAAGGCCTGGAGGGAAGAACAATGCTGGCTGAACCCGGACCTGGTGAGTGTTGTTCCGAAAGGGTGTGCTTGGACACAGGGACAGGGAGGACACACTCCTGAAACGGCTGGGCAAGGGGGGAACCACTTCACTGCAGGGCAGAGTAAAGCTGCCTGAAGTAGGAACGGGAGATGCTGGAGAGAGGTTGTATGTGAAAGCAGAGTAGCTGGCAGCAAACCTCCCGGGTGCAGCGAGGGAAGAGCCGAGCGGTGCTGTGATAACCAGTAAAGAAGTTTCCTCTTTACCTTAGCAGACTATGGCATGCCAGAGCCGAGCTTCGTGGGCGCTGTGAAGCAAGAGGAAGAGCTGTGTGTGGAGGAGCCGGGAGCCACGGAGGATGCAGAGTTTACCGAGCTCAGTGTGGGTGAGTTCTGAGAATCTCGGAGTGTGCTGCGCAGCTGGAGGTGCAGGGAGTCCCTGACGTTCCTGCTGTGGGACAGTGTGGGAACTGAGGAGAGTCAGGCACGGCAGCCGGGGAAGAGCAAGAGCCGCGCTGAGGTTAGGAAAGTGGGTAGGAGTGGTTTTACTGGTAGGAGGATTAAAGTGCCGGGTAGACCAGATACTGGAGGTGAAGAGACAGGCATCCCTGAAATAAATCAAACAGAATACAAGGAATCATTAGGAACGAAGTCGAGAGCAATTCTCGAGGTCTTCTTGAAAGATGGTGTTATGCCAAAGTATCTGGGGAACTGAGTGGAGTTCTGCTCTCTCAGTCTTGAAAGGCAGGTAGTAGTCAGGGACACGGTCCAGAGCAGAGCAGTGAGGTAGAGAGCTTCCGCATCAGACTCCTCAGGCTGAGGAAGGCATGGCAGAGGGGGATACAACACGGGTCTGTGCCTGGGTGAGCGGTGCACAGCAGGAGCTGAAGGAATGAACCTTCACTTTTTCTCGCTGTCTGAGATCCAGGGACCACCTGGTGAAATGAGTAGGCGTTTGCTTTAAACCAAGCAGGGCAAAGTCTGTTATCGTGTGTGCGCAAGCCGTAGAACCGACTGCCACAGGGCATGGCAAAGGCTGACAGCAAAGCGGGCGTAGAAGTGGTTTGGGCAGACTCCCAGATGGATTGTCACCTCTGGCTCCCACCCCGCTGCAGGGAGGCTGTCCCCAGCGTTCGGTAAGGCCGCGGCTGCTGCAGAGCACAGTTCTCCCCTGCAGCCCCTGGGCTTCTCAGCACCCATCCCAGAACGTTCCGCTCCCTCTTGTGGGTCCCGTCTGGCATCCTCCAGAGACCATCTGCTGCTCTTCTCCTGGAATTTCTTCTGCTTGGCAGCTGCATCCTCAGAAGAGGGAGCTGTGCTCCAGAGCAGGGCTTCCACAGCTACCTAGAGGCTAGGGGAGTCACTGGTGAGCTGGGATGGCTCTGCTATTCCCAGTAGCGACGTAATATTTGCTTGATTAATAGACTGTCCCCAGCTCACCAGTCATGTCCTCACGCTCAGTCCTGGTCTCTGTTTATTCTGCTTGTGCCACATCAGAGATGTCAGTGGGGCTTGCTCAGTTTTTGATGGTATTTGCCCTGCTGTGACTAAATCTTTGATGCTTTTTCTCATGCCCCTCGTGTAGCTTCTGCATGTTCTCACCTCTCCGCTGTCAGTCACTGCACAGCACTAGTGAACTAGGGAGTGACACTCTCCAGGCAGGACACCAATCCTAGTTTAGATTCTGCCCTCACACTGTCAGCACCTTTCAAAATGGTTGTGTGTTGGCAGTGTCCATCCTCGACCTTTGGTTGGATCTCCTCCCACGGGTCCTATTCATATCCAGGTCATGTGAAATTAAGTGTCCGGGTAGGAATGAGAGTCAAGAGAAACTTTGAGACGGGTTAAGCATGAATAGAAAACCCCAGGCACGTAGCTCGGAGATGAAAAGCCATGAACCCTGAGAGAAAATGTTCTTGTACTGCCTCGGTGAGTACTACAGACGAGGCTTCCTCATTACACACGTATCCTAAGCGGTAGCAGCATGTCACAAGTCAAAATCAGCCCGTGCTTGTGTGTCCCCTTTCAGGAAGGGGGCTGCACAGGTGGGTCACCACGTCCTGGGAGTGGAGGGAAGGTGGATCTCCTGGAATGAGCTGGTGCGCCCTGAAGAGTGAGAAATACAGAGTCATTGGTGTGGGGAGGGAGGCAGATGTGCTGATGAGGGAAGCAAGGGGCTGCCCCAGGTCCATGAGATCTTAGCACTTAGGAGAAGAAGGAAGGCGGGTCAAGATTATTTTGGAAACTGCTGAACTCTGCTATCTTGGAAGGCAGCAATTCCCCCTGCCCCCTCCCTCACGGCTTCTCACACTCGCTGCTCAGACAGCTGAAAGGGAAGCATCCCTGTGCTTTCCACTTGAATTCTCTCTTTCGGTCTTTCAGCTCGCTGGTGCGCTGAGCACAGCTGCCTTTCACGCTCCCTGTGTAAGATGAGCCTGTTTGATTCATGGGTGGTGGGGGAAGGAGCCAGGGGGATTTCAGAAGCATCATTTCAGAGACATCTTGTGTCTCACACCAGTGAATGTCCCCTTTGTTGTTCTTGTCAGTTCCAGCAGAGGAGGTGATAACGTTCAAAATAGAGCAGCTGGACTCTGAGGAATGTCCCCAAAGCTCGGAGCCCCATGTGACTTTAACCAGGGAGTCGGAGGAGCTGCTTTTCCAGGGTCCCAGCGAGGCGCTGCCCGTTGATAGTCAGTACAGCTCTCCTGTGCAGCAGGGAAACCAGAGCATGAGCAGGCTGGTGCCATCCACTCCAGGGGAAGGGGGTCTCGGTGAAAGCAACGCTGTCACCTTCTATGGGCAAAACTGTCCCAACAAGAGAGCTCACTCATGTACTGCATGTGGGAAGGGCTTCTGTCTGAAGAAGATGCTGATGATTCACCAGGAGAGCCACAGCACACAGTGCAGCAGTGAGCACACTGGAGACGAGGAAGGCTTCCTCCATCAGCAGCACCGGTGGACCCACATGGAAGACAGGACCCATGTGGAAGATGGGACACATGTGGCCACGGAGAGGTTCAAGCAGAACCAGAATGCAAAAGCCCATGCCAGAGTCTCGGCCACGGAGAAGGTGTATGGCAATCCCAGGTGCGTGAAAAGCGTCAACACCAACAGCAGCTACAAGCCAAGTCAGAGGGGCCACCCGCGGGGGAGGCCTTACAAGTGTGACAAGTGTCAAGAGTGCTTCTCCCAAAAGAAAACCCTCATCATCCACCGGCGTATGCACTCAGGCCGGAGCGGAGGGGTCCTCTGGTGCTCATACTGCGGGAAGACCTTCAGCCACCCCTCCAATCTGATCCGGCATCAGAGGATCCACACAGGGGAGAGGCCGTACCAATGCAATGAGTGCCCAAAGCGCTTCACCCAGAAGCAGCACCTCCTCCAGCATGAGAAGATCCACCTGCGCGAGAGGAACTGCGTGGTCGCGCAGAGTGCGAGGAAGGCACCGCTAAACGGCTTCTAGGCTGTGCAGGCTCTCGCAGCCCTACAGCCCCTGGAGGAGGTAGGAGAGGAGAGAGTCTCTGCTGCTCAACGTTAAAGGTTCTCTGGCAATTTATCCCAAAGATCCAAGCAAAGTAGAATTAGGATCCACCTTGGCGCCGCTGCCCTTTTCTTCGTGGTGGTGATGGTATGCCATAGTACCTCTTAGTCTGCCCAAAAATCTCTCCAGAATATAAGTGTTTTGGGCCTCTCCAAGTTTGAGTCAGTTGTTTGAACTGGTTCCAGCGAGGTTGAGTTTTTTGAAGCTCTTTACCTGGAGTTTCCCTGGCTGCTCCCCTTGACAAAGTTCTGCTGTGCTCAGTTTCACGGGTGAGTTTGAGTTGCACATTCACAAAAGACTCCTGGCAACTACACACGTGCACAGGGTGAGGCCTCGCCGACAGCTTGCGCGGATGCCCCCTTTGCCAAGGAGGGGCAGCCGGTCGGCTCCCAGCTCTCTCTGTGCCTCAGCACAGGCCAAACGACGTTTTCACTGCCGCTTCTGTTGAGAAAGCTAGCTGGAAAAGATAGGTTCAGTTCCTTCTCTTGAACTTGAAATCTGATTGAGTTTGCTGTAAGTTATGACAGGGCCACGGTCTGCCTGGAGCGCTGATGTGCACTGGGACATGGTCCACTGGAGACTCTGGGTTTGCACTGCAGTAACTGAGGGCAATTTGCTCCATTGTCTGTCCCCTCTGAGCACCCAAAGGAGGTGGTACCACCCAAACCCCGTCTCGTACCTCTACGATACTCCCAGTGGAACTGAATGGGGAAACCACTTGTAAGCCAGAGGTGGGGCACACCTGTACTCCCAGGCTGAAGTGAGT
>NW_010536501.1:678-4746 GCF_000687285.1 Phaethon lepturus | reverse complement strand
CTGCTGACTGCCTGTACGTTAACGCTTCTTTTCTTTCTATTTCATTATTGTCTTTACCTCCCTTTCCTCCTGCTAGCTTGGGGCACAGATGTGTTTTGTTCTTGGGGATCAGCTTCCATCATATCCCAAACTGTTAAGAGAAATTTCCCAGCATCTGACATGTGTTTAGCAAATTGCCCAAATACATAGTGCAACTTCAGGGCTGGTGTTGCTGCCTGACCTGGTTTAAACCTGCTGCTCATTTTCCTCATCACTAATTGGGCTTCAGAAACCCCTCTGTTGCTTCCTGGTCCCAAAGTGTCTGCCAACGGGAGGGTGCAGGAGGCTGCCTCATTCCCTCAGAGACAGAGATGTTCTTCTGGCTCCAATTGGCTGCTGTGGCGGATGTTTTAGTCTGGAAACTCCTTTGGCCACGTTTCTTGTCTCCTGCCCTGCCAGCAGAGCGTAAGACAGGAGCACTCCTGTGCCTGCTTCGACCCAGCCAGTGAGGCCAGCTCAGAGCTCTGGGCTGTTTTAACTGATCTGATTCTTGCCCAGAAGAGATTGGGATGAGCCTGTGTGAACCTCTCTGAACCTGCCCTGTGGGAGATGGTACAGTGCTATGCGTGCCGAAGTGTCTTCAACCGCTTCAGGTGTTTGCCTGGTGACCGTCTGCTGCTTCTTCTCATCCTAGTGCTGCTGAGGTCTTTGATTTCACGGCTCCTGACATGTCTGAGTAGTCTATGTGTGGTGAGCTCCTCTCTGTGCACGTATCCCTTTTTTTTCCAAATAAGAAATCTGTGAAGGCAGAGGGTTTTGTGCTTTGTCACTTCTCGGTGTTCAGTGGCCACTTGCTACCATAAAGCAGTGAACACAGACCGGTTTTTCTCCACTGTTTGACGTGCTGAAGGAGAGTCCCTTGGCAGTTAGCAGTACGGGGCATTTGATACCCAGACAAGTAGTTTGGGTCCTGTCCAATAATCAGGTAAACTAATCAGTTCTCCAGTGATTTCCTACTGACTCCGATTAAACTGCTTCTTTATGTTTTACACTTTTGTTACTTAGATTGTGAGCCTTCAAGGCAGGGAACTCGTTTCTGTTTGTAAAATGCCAGTTAAATTTGCAGCAGTGGATATTTGATTTTTAATAACAATAAACTTGACTGGATTAAAGCCGTAACGTGCTAAATGCTGCTTTTTTTTGGTCTTTTTTAAAAAATCATTTTACCTGCTGTAAATGGCGGTTTGTGGTACCATACCTTACTGATGGAAAGACAAAAGTCTGCCTTGAATCAGAAAAAAGAAGGGAGTGGGTTTTCATTGGTTTTTCAATATTGCGACGGAACCTCAGCAGGAGCGTTGTTTTCAGTGTGCATATCTGCGATCTGAACAGCGCCTGAATGGTAAAGAGTATTTAAAAATAGGATGTAAATAAGCTCACTGTACAATTCTCATCCTGCAGGCAAATCAAATCAATCATGCTGCCAGCAAAAAGTTTTTCAGCAGCCACAGTGTTGCAGTTGTCAGCAGTTTAGCCCAGTTGAGACCAGGAAGAGCAGGATCTATTCTGGGATAAGGATGCAAAGATGCTGCCGCATAAAGCAGCGGAGAGGCACTTGTCAGCAATTCCCCTGTGACCAGAATATCCTGAATCTTAGTTAGGATCAGCTCGGCAGCGCTCCTAGATTATTCTACAAACAAACAACTACAGGTGCCTTTTCTGGGCTGTTTCTGTGTCTTACGAAAGGACAATAACAAGAAACGTCGAAGTCTTGCCACATTGCCATCTCTCCTCCCTGTTGCACTATTGTCATGTATGTTCTACTGCTGATCTACCACTTCGTATTAGACAGTTTGAAACATTAGTGTAAGAAAAAATGAAGAAGCTGTCGTGTTCACACCTGAGAGATGTCTCTAGCCACAACCATAAAAGAATCGGCATTTGGATAGTGAAAAGGTGGGCGTTTCAGACAGGTGAGCTGGGGAGGGTTACACCATCTCAACAGCACTCTCCTATTTTTGACTGGGAAATTTCATATGTTAACTTCTGTCTGAGCGTCAGAAGCACTTGATGTGCTCCATGTTTCATCACATCTTGGTGCTGGCTTTGATAATGAAGATGCAGTATTTTGCAGTCGTAGTTTCACAGACATAGTGAGTCATAGTTTCCCTATTCTACAGCTCCCCTGTATTTCAGAGAGAAATGTGTATATTTATAACAAATCTCAGAGCTATTTTGAGATTTGTGCTGCTTAAATTTCAAAAATTCTACCCTGAATCCAAGAAGAAATGTCAAGTGACATAGAAATGGTCTCCAAGACCAAGGGAAAGAAGATAAATCCTCTGCTTGCGCAGGTAGAGTGTTGCTTACAGGAAAGAGCAGAAGCTACAGGGGAAGGCAAAAGAAGATGTGGTGATGGGGAGGGAGGGAGTATTTTGGGAGCACAAGGTCTCCTACACCCACCCTGAGAAGCATCGTGGAGTCTCCACACTTCCTGGGAACAAGCGCTGAGCTTTTTTATCATCCTTGGGTAGCACTTCTCAGCATGCAACTTTTTTCTGTCACTGTTACTTGGTCTGCTATAGCTTAGGCTGGAGTAGGGCAGCAGCCTCCACTGCAAAGCCAGATCTCTAGGCTGAGATATTCTTCAGAAAAGAAGGCAAAGTCATGCATAGAAAAACAGAGGAGAAAAAAAATTACCCAGGTGGACCCAGGACAGCAACATCTTATTGGATTCTCAAGTTCTGGCAAATGCAAACTATTTTCCTTAAAAGCAGCTCAAGCTTTTGTGTGTTCATTTTGCAACTACTTGCTGTTGTTAGAGCAACCCCATGGTTTTTATTGCTCTATGACTTCAGATTTTTTTTTTACAAAAGCCTCTCTGTGGGTCTTACCACGTAGAATTCCACGTAGGAATCCTTTTACATCCCATGCAACATTTCTGCGTTCCAGAGAGGATGCTCTCCTGCATCCAGCTCCTTACGTAAAGTTTAAAAGCAAAGCAAGAACACATGTAAGTACAGGGAAGCCCTACCATCCTCTGGCAGCCTGGCTCTCCCCGCGGGTCTGTCCCTCACCAAAGGGACCGGAACCATTTCACAAGAGATGTCACCTAACACCGTTCCCAGGTTCTTAAGCCTCTTTTTGTCCCTTCCTGGGATGGGCCTGACATAACTCCGCACCATCCTGAGACCTACCAAGACTAGCAAGACTGCGCACATCAGCCACGGAGGTAACGTGAGCAAGCGAGCTTTTAACTTTGCGGTTCTGATCACCTCTTATAGCCGATGGCCAGACGGTTCAGAACACTTACCAAATCAGGAGGATAAGGTGAGGTGGTGATTCCAGGTAGACTGTGGGTCACATAGCAGCTGTCAGCCATCAAGGGAAGGCCTGGGGGTGTCACACGACCTGACTGAAGGTGACTCTGTGGGGATGCCTGCGGTGAACATCCCGGATGGTTCTGGAAGACCTGAATTTGCTCAGTTGCTCTGTGGTGCGTGTACCCTGTGCACAAGATCCAATAAAGGCTTCCAGCCCCTTCAGGTTTGTGTTCATTTGTGCAATGTACTTGAGACATGAGCTCCTCCTGATGCTTGTGCAGACCAGGAGAGCTGGGGGGCTGCCACCACCACAGATGGGACCATTAAGAGGGCTACCTCCCCGGGAGCTCCCCCTCGGCAAGTTGGCAGAGCAGGTGTGGGGCTGCACAGGCAGCATCCTGCGAACTGCAGCCCAGGGCCAGGCTGCACTGCACGGCTGTCTCACCACCCCATCCCAGGGCCATGGCGGCACCTGGAGCTGCACGGAGATGAACCACGGAGACCCTGCGCTGCACCCGGGCATGGTGGGCAAGGAAGGGGTTGGGGTCAGAGAGGATCCTGCACCCTCTCTACACCGCAGTTAGTTCATAGAATCGCAGAATCACAGAATCATTAAGGTTGGAAAAGACCTTTAAGATCAAGTCCAACCATCAACCCAACACCACCATGTCCACTAAACCATGTCCCCAAGTGCCACGTCCACAAGTTTTTTGAACACCTCCAGGGACGGTGACTCCACCCCCTCCCCGGGCAGCCTGTGCCAAGG
>NW_010536501.1:0-316 GCF_000687285.1 Phaethon lepturus | reverse complement strand
GAGGTGCGGCCTCCCCGGGGCCGAGTCCAGGGGCACGATCCCTGCCCGGCTCCTGCTGGCCACACCATTGCTGGTACAGGCCAGGACGCTGTCCCCGCAGCTCTGAGAGGAGCACAAACCCTCATGGCTCTGAGGGGATCCCGACTCCTCATGATTATGGGAGGATCCTGCGTCCTCACAGCTCTGCGGTGAAGTGATCCCTCACAGCTGTGAGAGGATACTGCTCCCTTCACAGCTCTGAGGGGATCCTGGGCCCTCACAGCTCTTGGGGGGACCCCCCGGCTTCACAGGTCTGAGGGTTCCCCGTTTCCTCAGG
>NW_010536500.1:10305-10649 GCF_000687285.1 Phaethon lepturus | reverse complement strand
GCTGTGCGGTTTCTCATCCTCGGAGCCGTTTTTAAGTCTTTCTCTTGACACCAGAGATGCCCGACTGGTCTTTTCCCACACTTCCCAGCAACTTCAGGACTTGATGAATCAAGAATTTCAGTGAATTATTAATGGCGATGACACTGTGGGGGTGGTCACATGGCGGTTTCTGTGTGAATGAGAAGCAGTGGAGGAGGATTTTCCAGGTGCCTGCCTTTGCTCGGGTCCCTCTTCCCAGAGGGCTCCCCACTCACGAGGTTATGACCAATCTTAATGCAGAAAGAACCGAAATCTTGGCTTTTGTCGTGGGACTCGTGGAGCCCCTCTGCACAGACGCATGTTGT
>NW_010536500.1:0-10268 GCF_000687285.1 Phaethon lepturus | reverse complement strand
CCCCGCCCCCCCCTCAAGTCTAGCCTGAAATAAGGCTTTAGGTGTTTTAATCTAAATATTAAATGACAAGATGGAAATTGCCTGCCAGTTTTTTACCTGACAAGAGTCCACTCCAATTCAGCTGCAAGGTGTCCCCTTAAGATTCATGGCAAATGCTGCAAGTGAAGCTTTCTGCCATTTGCCTCTCAAATCTCCACATCTCCACAGTCTTAGGTTTGACCTTTATAATATATTTTTTTTCCCCTGCTAGTCAATCTTAAACTGTCTATATCCCCCCCCCCCCCCCTTTTTCATCCTTTCCTCCTAACTACCTCTCACAATTTCTGCTTGCTGTATGTCTTAAGGATGGGTCTGTGCTGGCTCTGAGCCACCTTTGTGTCCTCCTGTTTCTGGACCATTTCAAGGCTTTTAGTATAATTTAGATACTGTGAGCACCAGAAGTTCAGTAACGATCCTGCTGCTCTTGCTGTAATTTCTACAGTGCTGCAGCACCGTCTCCACAGCATAGCTGTAATCCCTGAAACTGGTACTGCGCTCCTTAAGGGAGCCTTCCAGCTATTCCCTACAGTCACTGTGTTGGCGGAGTCCTTCTTCAGCACAAAACTGGGCTTTTAAGGACTCTGTATCGTACCTACAAAAGCCAAAGCAGTGCAAAAAGGCTGGATTCTGCTTTCTATATTTTTCCAAACTCTACTTAAGCAAATCACCCAGAAAAGCCGCTTAGGTATCTCTGCCATTATCTAGCCATTTTAGTCTTTCCACACAGCTGAGTTTTCCCAGCCTGCAGATCATTCTGATTGCTCTTCTTTGAGCTTCCTCTAGTTCTCTCATTTTTTTTTTTAATTTTTTTTTTTTTTTGGCAATGACAGGTTAGGAGCTCAGTGAGTATTTGCAGGGTATTCTCAAGAGAGCCTTCTGGACACAGTCTCTCTCTCCTTTATGACAGACCACATTCACAAGTCTTCTTTTGCCCTGCCATAATGCATTGTCAATGTCTGATTCACTACCCACTCTGACCCTGAGGTCTCCTTGGGCGTTATTCATTCCTGGATGTACCTCATTCTGGTTAGTTCTAATAAGGCTGCTTTAGGCTTTTTTTTTTTTTTTTTAAATTTTCATTATTTCTTCAGATGGGACAGGGTTATTTATGTCCAAGATGGACTTTTGTATTTTTGTCAAAAAGAAAGAGTTAGTGCAGGAACTGTTGTGTTCTCCAGACCATGTGCATGAGATGTTTATCTTCTCATTAATGATATGAATCTGTGGTAGACAATTTTAAGTCTGTACCTGTGTGAAGAAGACTTTTTTTTCATTTTTGAGGGACAGTGTCAAGAGGACACTCCTCCTCCTCAACCCTTGTATGTTGACAGCTGTAATGATATTAGAATTCCCAGACTAGATCAGGTCACTAGCCCATGGAGTGTCCTGTACCTGACACATTAGCTGAGTGAAAGGCTCAGCTAGGCTTGTGAAAATTAATCAAGATCAGCATTGGTGGAAATCAACTTCCCTGTCATGAGGTGGAGAATTTAAGAAGATTCAAAGAAGGACTGAATGTTTATGAGTCTGGCTAAGACTGGAAAGGAGGTAAAACTCGTTTTTTTAGCTCTTGAACCAATCTAATATTTAGAAATTGGGATGAGTAGTCCATGTAAAACATAGTCTCGCACCTGTCTTGTCTGTTGCTCTTCTCTGAAGCAACTATTCCTGCCCATGGACAGACACAGCACTGATTTAGCCAGAACAAAGATCCAAAGTGGCAACTTCTGCCTCTGCTGTCTCTGTGGAATGACCAAACCCTTCAGACTGTGACCAAAATGTCCATGAATCTCAGCCATCAGTGCAAAACCAAAATACAGCATGAACTAGGAATGTGTGATGATTTTCTCTAACCTGTTCAGGAGAAATCCTGTTTCCAAAGAATGGAAGATGTCAATGTGGAATTTAAGGACTAAGAAGAAAAACCCTGAAGCTGGTGAAAAGCCACCTATGGTTCACTACAAGCCCCAGTATTTATGAAACAACCTGAAGGTTTCACTTGGTAACTCTGCACAATGAGAAAACACTTCAGAGTTTTTCCAGCCCTGCTTATTTTCCAAAAATGTGGAGGGACCTTATTTTGAATTTATAAAGGGGAAATCTCAGTCTAAGAGAACTTGTCTTCACTCTTTTCTGCCCCTTTTTTTTTTTGGGGGGGGGGGTGCACAGAAAACATTCCAAAAAACAGTACTACAATTTTGCGTCGCTGTGGCAGAAGGGAAAAAATTTACATTGAACCTGGTAAGTCACCATATAATGCCAATATTTTCGAGGCAGAATGAATTATTAACTTGGTGTCAAATCATTATGGATGCTACGCATGGTCGCTATCCAGATCTTTAAAAAGCTATAGTTTAACACTTCTGACTTGCTGTGATAATTCCACAGGAGAATCGCATACAGCATAAATGTATCTTTCTTTCTTTGTTTGCTTTATATTTATAGCCTTTTAATTTCAGTGTCAGTTTTATATTAAGTATGAAGAAAGATAGTTTTAACCATATTTTTCATTTATTCTTGATCATAGAATTCAAATTGTTTTAATTTTTGCTTTCCCAAGCTTGAATGCCGTGTCTTCTAAATCTCTAACCCCAGTCTTCTAGATCTATGTGCCATGATCAAAGATTAGCCAGGCAATTGTAAGGGGCTAGGATAACATGTTACAATTTACCATTCCCCAAGCAAGACGTGCTTCTCGTAGCACTGAAACCGACCCCTTATGTTTTCCTAGTCCTACCCTGTTGCAAATACAAAAGAAACAAGTTAGCTCCAACACCTTTCTTGTCTTTCTCCTGGTCTGCTGGACCACTGGCGGAGTGATGGGTTGCCAGATGGGTTTGCCAATCCCAGTGATTGCATGCAACCCTGAATTGCTTATTTGTTCCCCTTCTCTGAATAGTTTTGTTCTTTGTTGATGTCCTTCTTCCAATGAGGAAAATTGGGAAAAAGAGGTTATTCCAACAAATCTGAATGCCTTATTCTAATTTGAGTTTGATTGATAGATGTTTTAGCCCCTTCTAGAAATGATTAAGAAAAATAGGTGATGGCTTGATTGGTTGCTTCATAAGCCACAGGAGGAACTACTCCATTTCTGCCTATTCCATAGATATTTTAAAGTGAAAGAGATTCCCACTGCGAGGTACAAAAGAACAAAGCAGCGAAATTTGCATCAGAGCTTGCTGATTTCATGGAAACATTATGAAATCTGGCTGGGTTTTCTTAGCTTGCAGTCTGAACCTCTCAGCTGCCTCCCAGGTACAGAACCTGGAACTGCAAATTCTCGCCATTTCATGGCTTCTTGAGTGTCTGTCTTTCCCCATTTCAGGGGCGAAAGTCAGGAAATGAAAGTATTTAGAAAATAGTAATATCATTTTTGGTTTATTCTTGAAATAGTTGTATTTATTAATGAATAGTGTAGCTCCTCTTAATAGCCTGGAATTTCTGCCTTCTTGTCCTGGTTGATGAGAACTTATTCTAGAAAGTGTCCTGGAAATTCACTTTTCCAGTCAACTACCATGCTGGTTATTCCTCTGCTGCTCTGTGTCCATCTGAACTGTTCAAAACAGCACCATTTTTCTTTAAGAAATAGCTATTACTTCTGAATTGAATAATCCTGACTATCATGACCCTCCCACAATTTTTTCTCTGGTGTCTAGTTCATGTCTTTCTTTTGCCTAGGGATGGCAAAACCAACCTTATTTTGAGTTAAACTCATACTGAAACAGGTATTTTCAAAGCTGTCATACATCTCCGAATTTCTTACAACTCCTAATTCCAGTGGTATTGAAATATCACAAGAACAGCTGTTGTTATGTTGCTTCTGGAGTCAGTAATTACAGAATTGTGTTGTGAATGTAACAAGCTAAAGCGTGGCAGAAAAGTTTTACATACATCCAGTTTAAGTATGTTCTGCTGAACTGAACCTTTGCATTTCAGGGTTCACCCCTCATTCCAAACCACAAGGAAGCTCTGCTGTCAGGAATGACAGTAAGGGAGTCCTTCACCTCTGCATTACCAGTATGTCTGGTTGATTATTCCCGACAGAAGCACAAAAATGTGAGCATAACAAATAAGACATGTAAATAGCAGCCAATGCCTCAGGAGTTTCATTGCCTCAACAGGTACATGAAGTTATAATTGCTCTAATCAGCACTCCCACAAGCAATTAGCACTTCTACTTGCCATGGAGGAGGCCTGAAAAGGACAGAAACCTAGGACAGAAACCTCTTCCATTCAAAACACCATCGAGATCAAATACATCGCAACCAGTATGGTCTTTCAAGTCAAAAGCTTGCATCATTAGGATAAGTGAGGAGCCAACACACATCTGCATGCATGACATAGCAGCAAATGGAAAATCAGATTCTATCCCTCTAGCTGAATAATCTTTATACAATAAAATCAGCTCATGACCAAATTCCACTGTAAGTCATTTGGCTACATTCAGAATCTTGATAGCTTCCCTGTAACTGATAAGAAATGTTATCAGTGATCCTCTGATGTTGCTGTTATAGGAGTTGTTACTTATGGACACTTGTCAGAATCTGTAGATGTTACTTCTTTCGATGTGTGATGTTACTGCCATAGAATTAGAAGGCAATGCCATTTTGCCAGCTCTGCCAGAGTTTTGGGTGCTTTGGGAATATTTTACAAAATGCACATAAGAACTTTTCAAAAAATGCTTCATTTTCTGAAAAAAATCCCTTTAATTTATTGCAGAACCCACAGAACTCTTCTGCAGGCTTGCATATGTTGTCAAAATGCTCCACTTATTTGACCATGAAATCTATTGTTTATTTGTGTGAAGTTAACATTCTTACCAGTCCCGTTTCTGTTTGTATCCATTGTTTCTCTCTTCTCTTAGGGTTCAAATTTTCTAAGTTACCATGGTTTAACCAGTTCCTCTTCACTGCCTGAGCCACAGTAACTGTCTGTGTGTACTCTCAGGTGGTAGAGAACACCATGTAATTTGACTTTGTCAATCCCTTTTCACTGTGAACTGGGCTAAAAAGAATTGTCTTCCATTTTTTCCTGGCTAAGAGTGCCTATATGAACAGTTACTATGCTTCAGCTGATGTAGGCTACTCGCTGTGCAGTAATAACTTGCTTGTGAGTCTGACATGAACATATTTTATATTTTAATAATCTCTGGAGAATTGACTGTCTTTTCTGCCTCTGCTTGCACAGCACCTAGCACAATGGGAGAAAAACCACTAAAAAAGTCATGCAAATAATTAATGCATAAAAATCTCAGTGTATTTTTCAGCAGTACACACATGCACACATCCACTCACAGACTTCCTGGTCCAGAGGGTTTGTCACCTAAATAGAATTGAAAGGCAAATGCTGAAAAGGAAAATGGAGTCAGTTAAGCTTCACGCAGCAAGTTGGTTTAGATCTGGGGATAAAATCCAGACCTGATTCCTACTCCACTCTAGCCCACTCTAGTGTCTTATCCTCTTAGTCACAGTGCCTGCCACATCTGGATCCCACCAAAGGTTTCAGTCCAGGCATATCTTTCTCATTTCTCAGATAAGTATTGGTGAGAACCACAGGTCGCTCCTTCCCCCCAGCTCATTGCTTCCTCCCTCTCAGGATTATGGTTTAGCCCAAATCTTCATCTTTCCTGATAACACTATTGATGCATGTACCTGCCTGTGTGTTGGGTTAGGTCATCTACACAAGGAAGAGTAGATAATTTTTGAGTAATTTTCTGAAAAGTTGTGCTTTGCTTTCCCCCATCTCCTCCACTTTTTGATTCATGTAGTCCCAAGTATATTCCTTGCATGGCTGCAATGGTCTATGGGGTTACACCAGGGTTGAGTTCTGTAACACACACTTTACACTAAGGTTGCAAATCCACATTGCATTTTTCTTAACAAAGCAGTTAAGTCATTTTCCCCTCCTCTGCCTGTGGGCTAGTCACTCGTGCCTCTGCTCCAGCTCACCTCTCTCCAGAGTTGTGTCACCAAAACCACCTGTGGGCTGTACTGTCACCTGGTCACAGAAGCTGATGTGGTTAAAAATGATTGTTGCCAAAGTTAGTTCTGTAACTTAAATTATTTGAGTCACCTGTTGTGGTAAATCTGAGGGAATGGTGTGCTACTGCATCTCTGTGTATGTGCAGGAGAGTGGTGGTTGGGGGAAACTTCTTAAATGACTATGTCATTGGAAAAAACATAGTGTCTCATTACACATTAAAAAACACACTCCCTTTTCAGGAGAAATTATATAGTAGCATAGTAGTAAAAATGATGAAAAGTCCCCAGGACATTTGTGAAAGATACTTCTCTAGCTATATACAGAATTTGCAAAGTGAGCTAGAGTTTTGTATTAGCATTTACTTGAGCTAATCAGCAAATCTGCTACTGCCTTTCTACTTGCAGTAGATTTTGTCACCCCAGAGAATACAAACACCCTTTACGCCACATCGTCGTGGGTTCTCTCTGTGCCACTCTCTTTATCTAAGCAATATAACTTGATGTTCCTGATTTTTAGCTGAAGGCAGGGGTCTAGCAAAGTTCTTGATGACATTTCACATGAGCTATTTTATCCTTCCCAACAATATGTCATACTTCTTTTTCTTCCCTCCTCCTTTTGGAATTCCTCTCATCTGGTTCCACACAAAAGCCTTCATCTGAAGAGTGGAAATTGCTGGTCCTTGTGCCTAGCTTTAAAGCTGCCAGGTGGACTAGTCATTAGAGACCTCTTTGTGATCCCATTTTGGAGTCCAGTGACCAGAACGTTTTAATAACTTCTTGTATCTACCTCTTGTGAATGTAAAAGTTGTGTTACTGTAGGAGAGTGACACTAATCTAAGTCTGCATCTTAGAGAAGACAGGGGTTTTTTGAATCTAAGTGGATGTCTAAATTTCAAATGAAGGTGTGATTGCAGCTGAAAAGGTAGGAATGCCTGTGCAGTGTTTGTAAATGTACTTTTCCTAGGATCCTACTGCATTTTTAAAATTTCCAGCTCATCTGCTTCCATGCTGGTTGTTTGTAACCCTTCATCCTAATCCTTGAGGGTTACTTACGTGGTTGCCCAGTCATTCTGCATCCTCTATCCCCTAAGTCCTGGCCCTTTCAGGGAACTTGTAAAAACCAGGACCCAAACTCTTGGCAGAATTTTTTATGACTCCTTTCACATGGAGTTGCACAACTACATCTATAGGTGATATTAGGAGTACAGTCCCTAAGGATGTGGCAGCTCGCTGCAGGTTGCCATGAAGTGCAAAGGAAATATTGAAACTTCATAATGCATCTGGCTACTCAGTCTAGTATCAATATAATTTTGGGTCTTTTTTCCTTAAATGAAGAGAAACATTCTCTCTGCTATAAAGGTTTTCCAGTCAGAAGGAGAAGCAGCAACCTTTTATTTTGCATATAATGAGAATAGCCCACACTAGAAAAGAGCATATTGTCAGGACCTTTTTTATTTACTTTCTCAATTAGTAGCAAACCGTGATAGTAATTCACAAGAGAATTAACATACTGGCTTCTGCACTTCACTGTCTCCTCTTCCTGTAGCTATTTTAGGAACTGCAACGCTGTGGGATATACCTAGTTCCCATTAATAGGTACTGTGCTGAAAAGGAGAAAGCTAAACATCCTCTGCTTGATCCTCTTTCTAATCTTGTATTCAGTGGGTCTTCTAGCAGGGTGGGAAACATTTTAGCAGGAATTAAAGTGAAGTAAGTGGGCTTTTGTCAGAAAAGACCGTGTTGTAGTTGAATGAAAATAAGTTGACTAGCAAGCACCCATGGTAAAACAGGGGAACACAGTAGCTGCTCTGGATTCCTGTTGGAAATGTTAGTTTATTGACCTAGGTTGTAGCTCGGCAAGTTAATTAGAAACAAACTGAACTTTGGGCACCTAAGTAGTCCCCCCAGGGCTGGAATGACTGTCTTACCTCTTCCTTGAATCAGGGCTTGAGGTGCCCTGGGGATTAGCACTACAGTAAGCCCCTTGCAGACTATGAAGAGTTAAAAAATCCTGTTTACATGTTCTCCTGGAATAGGGTGAAGAAATATTTCCTGAACCCACAGGCTTTGTTTCACACTTGAAATACTGTATAGCCCATTTGAATATTTTTTTAGTGCTTAACATTAACATCTCTCACACAGTTTACATTACTTTGACTTATGGAGGTCCCACTGTGGAACATTGGGAAGAGCTAAAGTTCTGTATTAGTAAGCCCGTGACAGAAAAAGAGGCAATTATCTCTTACTTTAAAAGCTCTAAAGCGTAATTCTTGCAATTAATTCCTACAAGGTTCAGAGAATCTAGGCTGGATTTGGTTTGTGGTAGATATTTACATTCTCTTTGGATCAGCTATATATTTATATATAAGAACAGTGATTTCAATAACAATCTTCTACTTAAACTTGCAAATCAAATAGACCCTATGGGGCATCTGATGTAAATTAGTGAACTGTTGTTAGAGGTCCAGTTGAGTATCTGATGCTATGGATAAAAATAGGTTTCTTGGCATGTCTTTGACTCAAAAAAAAAAAAATGTATTAGACTCTTTCTTGCTAGAATTAATTCCCTCTTTTGTTTTCTCCCATGTGATTAGTTATGTATTAGCTAAAAACCACAGTAGGGAAAATACCCAACAACTATTTGGAGATATAAAACTAGCTTAATATAACACGTCTGATAGGAACATAACCCATAGGAGCTGTTGGGGTTGGGCCTTAGGAAAGAGCCATCATTTATAATTTGCCACTGTTCATCTGACAAAAAAGAGAGAAATTCTGAGTTCAAAAAGGACTTCAAAATGTGAACCTGTCATTGTATTTGCTTTGGATAGTGCATTAACGTCTCTAGCAAAGCTAATGCTATTTTGAGTGATGGAGGTCCTACTGTGGGGAAAAAAAAAAGAAGTTCTGTATTAGTAAGCATGTGAGTAGGAAAAAAGGCAATTATCTCTTTCTTTAAGAGCTACAAAGTACAGTGGTCGTTGCTTTTGACAAGAGTAAACTAGATGTGCACAGCTTAAAGGCAAACCGAGGACATGCAGATGAAAAGTTCAGCCTTCTCTTCCTTTCCCCCCTCCTTTCCTCCCCACCCTTGTGATCTTTTTGCTACAGTTTGAGAGAAAATCTGGGGCACTTGTTTCTTTTATTTCTTCCAGATTGTTATTTTACCTTCATTTTTGGTAGAGCGTAATGATATCCAGCGGCTGCTTAGATGAATCACTGATAGGTATTCCTTAGGGATACTCCAGAAAAATGCATTCCAGCCAGGACTTATTTCCTAAGTCACAGCATGAATTTGAAACCTATACAGCCTGCCAACAGTGATCAGCTCCTGTCACCGGTCAGGTTTCCATTATTTTTTCCCTGGCACTCTTCTTCAACCCGTCTCTTTTCCCCACCCCCACCAGCAATTAAAAGCTGCCATGAATCTCCTATGTGCGTAAGAAGGCAAGAACACGCACAGGATCCTTTCTTTCCTTTGTATTTTATCTCCAGAATTTTACAGCTTTTTTTTCACCCTTGGCACTCACTAGCTTATGTTGTCTTAGTTGGATTTACAAGATCCTTCCATTTCTTTGTCTGGCTACTCGGCAAGAGGAAAACTGGTTATACATTTCTCCTCTTGGAAATCTGCAAGGAGTAGAGGCATAATCAACAGAAAAGGAAAGGATCGGGAATCTTATAGTGAAAAGGCTCTATTCTGGGATCCGAAATCTTGAAATGAAAAATTACATGTGCAAAGGCTCCACGTCAGTTAAGGAGGTGAACGCTGCTGCTGTATTCAGTGGTTGCTTCTGAAACTACAAAGTAATCTCCCCAAAATGCAGGTTGTGTCACAAAATGACCTAACAGCTACAGAGGGGGTTTGTCCTGTTAATTCTGAACCAGACATCTGAATTTGGACCATGCTGGTAGCGACCAGGATTGGTTTGAGACTGGGAACCGATTGTCACGGAAGCTGCTCCGGGCACGTTACAAAACCTCCCCGCAAAATCTCCCGGCTCTGGCGCTACCTCTTACGGGAAAGTTCCTCTCCCAGCAGGGCTTTTGGAGTGCCGGAGACCCTCAGCCCCCTCCCCAAGAAGACCCTTCCAGTTAGCCTCCGCCGGTCGTGTCAGCTGCGTGTTAGCAAGCAGCCCGTCGCGGCTTGCACTCAGCGGGCAGATTTCTAAAGAAAAATGCCCTTGGAGCTGGCCGAGGATCATTCCCCAAACCTGCATGACAATTTATCTGTTCCCGTAGCGGTAC
>NW_010536499.1:4537-15280 GCF_000687285.1 Phaethon lepturus | reverse complement strand
CCAACAGATGTCCGGTAGATTGAAGTCCCCGTTGGCTCCCAATGATCATCAGCTCACTGCCAGTGACCAACAGTTGTCACAAAACCACATCTCCCTTATAATATTTAAAGATTTAACAAGAAGAATATATTTGGTCCCTGAAAAATGTTGATGGTAGTTAATGACTGAGAGGTTTATACAATACTGTATAGGATGAATTAATCACTCTACAGGCTTTTAATGGGTGTCAAAAATGTAACAAACACTCTGCTTTCAAGTTATATTTAAACCTGGTCCACAATTTTTTAAACAAAATTTTTCTTCAAAAACAGGACTTAAAGGGCTGAAATCTGAGAAGCACATACTAGGAATTTTCTAGCAAAATGGCATTGATTTACCTTCATCATTATACAGTGACATTTAATATTTTTTGTATGTCAAATAATCTAGCTGTCTAATCTAATAGGATCTTGTGTGCCAATTTGTACAAGATACAGATACAATAAAAAAGAGACTTAGGAATGAAAAGGCTGTCAATACAATTTACAACATTATTGCATTCCAGTTTGCCAAGCTGCAAAGATATCATAAAGTTATAGACTAATAAAATGGGAATGATACATAAGATCCCATGGATCTTTTTCAGAGAAAAAAAAAAGAAAGAAAAAAAAATAGTTGTTGTAACGTTAACTATATTCTTCATATATTGTGTTTTTCCAGAAACAGTGTGTTACTTTACCTACTTGTTACCATTCAGAAAACATTGCACTAGCAATATTAACTTGTTTAATTTCTCTTTACAGCTAGACAATCCTAATTGAAATTGTTTACTTGTCTGCAGGGTTGGGGTTTTTTTTAGATTTTCACCATGAAATCATGTAAAAGACAGTAGTAAGTGACGTATGTGTTTACAATAACTGTTGACTTTTTAAAAAAATAAATTTTGAAGTAAAATATTCAGCTTGCATATTTGGCAAATTACACATTTTCAGTATTCTTCGCCTGACCTGCAATATTTGGCAAATTACACATTTTCAGTATTCTTTGCCTGACCTTCAGATGACAGAAAATCATAATTCTGCTGGTGTTGTCCAAAAGTGAATCTGAGACAACACTGGCTTCACTAGTGTATGTCACTGCTGAGTGTGTAACAGCAAATATAAAGAAATGACGATATCGATGTTTCATGATGAGGTTGAGATCCATGATATTAACGAAGGTGAAGACTTGTTTTTTCCACTGTACAGAATGTATCAGGGACGCCAGGAAACAGTGGAATATGAACAAGCAGTCTGATGTGTTTTCTTGAAATACTGTAGGATTATACTATAAGGCTATGAAAATGTATAGGGAAATAAAGCCTCAGATAAATGCCAAGCTGTATCACTTAATGGACCAAAGCAAAAAAGTCTTCAGAGACCTAGGCACCGTGCTGAGCTCAGATAGAGGAAAAAGCCCTACTTTCCAGAAAATATGCTTTCTTTTTGAGTTTCTTAGAGACTTCAGTCACAAAAAGCAATTTGATACCTTTCAGGCTGGACAAGTAATTAATTTTTCTGAAGACCATGCATAGGCTCTGTTTCAGAAACTGTGGCACCTTGCTTTCTCCAGGATTCACACTGTGTAGATGGCCAGTCACCAGGTCTTGCTGCTGTTGCTGGTAAGCTACAGGTAACAGGGGGACTACTTCTTAAAATAAAAGTATGATTTTAACTCTATCCATGTCAGTTCAGATAAGATTTTCACTCTGTGAATTACCCTTCTGATTTTGCTCTTCAAAGCCCTAAAGCTCAGGACAGCATATTTGGATGCTAGGAAGAAGGTATGTTTTATCAATGGCTGTGGAGCAATTCTCAGGGGAAATGAGATCTTAAAGAAATACTGCAAAACCTTCCTCAGTTTTTTCATCCCAGATATAATCACCATTTTAAAATACATGTTGTTCTCAAACACCAGAATCTATACCCCATAAAAGCTCTTCAGCTTGCATTTTTGGTTTTCTGAAAGGGACATTATGTAGAAATAACTATTGCAGTACAATCTTCCAATCTAGAAACAGAACCTGCAGTACACAAAATGAAGACTCTTGTGAGAACCCTTTTAAGACCTTTGGTGTTGGAGCTGTACATTCACACCAGACAGTAGATTAAAGTAAAAAAATATGACCAGACACTCATGAGAGGAATTTAAAAATGCATGCAAAGCTTTGTGCCAACCTATAGAAATCAGCAACACAATCAGAGCAGTTCTCTCTGACTTCTCAACCACACTGACTAAATACGCTATTCTATACCTTACTGATGTGTAGGAGGAATCCTGGAGAATATCTGAAGGAAACTTGATCTTACCGGTTTTCTAATGAAATTGAATGAGGAATTTGCAAGTTTTCACAAACTTCCTTGACCCTCTGCCAGTTTTCAGAACACAGCAATATAGTAATTGAACTGAGCACTGAGACTGATGTCAGGATTAAAGGTTATGAGCTATGAGGACAGAGCTGAGAATGCAGTCTGTTGAAATGCTGTATTGAATGCTAACCTGAAGTTTCAGGAGGGGCACTTGTTTTTTTCCAGCATAACTGTGCTATTTGAACAAGTGGGTATGAATGGTAATTAAAGGAAAAGCAAATTAAGACAGGTACTAGAAATCATTTTTTCCATTCAGATAATCTGTAGGTATGAACTGTTACAAGGATGGAGAAAAAATAGAATAATTAAAAAAAACCCCAAACCCACAAAACTGATGTCATACAGAACTGGACTATTGCTTATTCATTACCTATGGCTATGGGGCCAATTGCTAGTCTAAGCCAAGTTGGCTGTGTATTGCTTTAGCAGTTCTAAGCAGAATTAAACCTGTTCTGACTAACTGGGGATGTATCCCACATGGGAGAAACCTCTGAGCAACGTAAAGCTGTCATTGCAGCAACCTGGCTAAGAAAATGCTTATTGGAAATGTACTGGGGCAGGAAGGACTATACTTGGAGCATACCATGCTCCAGTTATCCCTGCCAATGTAATTGCCTCTAAGGGGTTCTACCATCTGGTGCAAGTTACAGAAAGCCTGAGGCTATTTTAACTTGTACTTGGATTTAGCCTACAAGCAGGAGAGTGCTAAACGGGCTTTAAGCCAGTTTCACCTTCTTTCCTGCACCAAGCAGAGTATTTCTGTAATTATAATATCTACTTAAAAACCATTAAAGTTCAATTCATTAATATGGAATTGATTCTGACTTCAGGTGGGAAATAGATCTTGGAATGAACGTCTGTGTTTTTCATGCAAATATTCCTAATAAGAAGAAAAACAGGCAAATGTCAAACACATAAGCAAAATGTTCTCAGAACAGATTTTTTTTTTTCAGAATGTTTCCATTAAGTCAATTAGAAATTCTAACTTGTTGAAACACATCCAGGAGCAATAACAAAAATACCTAAATAAATAAAAGGTGCACATACGCAATTCAATAGGAATGATGTATGGATACAGACCTGTCATCACTCCCTCACTACATCATTTTACCTATTCCACACCTGTGGCATGTGGTAGCAGTGAAAGAGATAGCCAGGTTTAATGTTACAGCTGTATATATCTCTGTCCTTTGGAACCCCTTCTGGAATTTCATTTATTATTCTTCAATCAATGCTTTTACTAGTCTCTAATATTTTCAATTCATCATGACGGTACATTCTAATTCTGTTCTATGCAAAAAGAGTCAGTGTGGACACTCAAGCACATCTTATTGAAAGTCAGAGACATCATCAAAGATAGTATAACTACAGTTCAGAACTATAACAACATTTGTTTTCTTTCAGGTTATAAAGAAACCTTTATTCTTTCCTGGTTGGATGAAGAGATTAGTAGCAGAGGAATGATATTGGAGCTCTTTTCCTATGGCATATTATTACTTCTGAGGTGGATTTTTTCCTATTTGAGTTGCATCATGTTACTGAGATATGGGTTTTGTGGTTTGCTTTTTGTTCTCGGGATGGGTAAAACAGATATGCAAACCACTCTGGAGTGGCTTCATGATTCCCTGTGATTGGTAGGACTTGATTGCCTTGGTGCTCCTTGATGCTACTATGAACTGACCACTGCAGCTGGATCATACTACCTCTCAAGAAATAGATACGTGGTCACTGAATCAAGCTCTTCAGAACGCCTAAGTATCGCTCTCCTCTCACTAGCTACAGTCAGAATTTGTATTGTTAATTGTTATTGGTATCATTGTGTTTCATGGCCAGCAAGTCTCATTTGATTAAAAGACAAAATCTACGTGTATCGTTGAACTTATATAAGCACCATTCTAGTCAGGATAGTTCAGACATTCTTACCCTTGCAGGCAACAGAGCTTTAAAGCTGCTCGCATGACTCAGACCTACAGACCCTTTGGCAAAAGCGGTTTTCTTGTTTTACTTTAAAGTATTGCAATTTTTTCTTACACGCTGACACACAATTTTCCACAAGAGGCAGTGGCTATATACAAACATGAAATGAGTAAACTAACATTGAATATACCATGAACAGGGTCAAGTTTAATAAACTGAGCTTTTTCAGACAATATAACAATATTAAAATAAAAAGGAGACTTGCATACTGTGATATAATCCATATTTTTACACATTCATGTGTCTTCGTCATTTTGCTTGTAATGGGAACATTTAAGGTTAGAATAAATGAGCATAAAACTGCAGTTTATAGGGAAGATTCTTTTTTTTTTTCCCAAGTATAAGACTTTTTGCATTATTTCATCATCCTAAAACCAATTTAAGGACAGAAACTACACCTAAATTAAGCAGAAGAGGCAATAGAAAGGTTAGATTGTACCAGTGGGAACTTTAAAAACATCAGGACATAATTAAGGCTATATAGTATTGTTAAAGACTGTTAGCAAGTATATAAGGGAAGCTCAGAGGTGAGTACACATTTTGTGAGCCTGACCAATATCTGTAGTTTCAGTATCAAATTTTAAGAAGCAACAAAAATGTGTCAATGAAGGTCATAAGTCTATTTATTGATCTCCTCTATTTTTTCACTTGTTCCTCATGAAGTTGGATAGGGCAATCTCTGGTCTCATAAAAGCAGTATTGGGCCTATGAAATTTGGATTTCCTGTCTAGAAAACAGATAAGGTACCTTAACAGTTTGGAATTTTGATCTACTCTTAAGATAAGTATTATAAGGAGAATAGAAGAAGTGAAGAATAGCAAAGAGAAAATGACTATTTCATACAAAATGAACATTTTTCTCCCAGAGGATAGCTTACCACTTGAGTGATGGTTGTAGGTTTGTCCGGTAAACACTCATGAGTTATGGATGGTCAGCTAGGGCTAGTGGCTGAAGGTGGTGTTCTCTTTTCATCCCATAGAAAAGCAAATTTAAAAATGGTCATTGTAAATTAGCATAATAGTGCATAAAGTGATATGTGTTTTCATGTTCAGACAAGTTCATTAGCCTTGTAGCTTTATTGACATGACATGTCATAAAAGCATTGCCAATTTCAGCAAACAACATAGCACATGCCTGTCAAATGCTAAATCACAGTGCTCCCAGAAGTACCTGGGGTCCTATCCCAGGAATTTATTTTACATTATTGCCCATATATGATCCAGCAGCAGTTTGCTACATGATATGTTGCTGGTTGGGCTTCTTAATACTTTCTTTCAAAGGATTATTTTGTTTCCCATAAGAAGCATTTTATCACGATTTCCAACATTTAGAGGAGTGAAAATACCTCCCCCAAAAATGGCAATCTAAACAGGAGGTAAAATACCAGCATGATTACATTTATGAAGGTTGAAAACAGTTATCTTCTTTACATTATCACATAGAATGCCATTTTTAGATTGGCTTACTCCCAGCTGATTCACAGTTCCTTATACCTTGCTACCTTTGCCAAGCATACACTGATGTCCACCTTCTGAACAACCTTGTGGAATTCAGAATATTCCTAATGCGCAGTTGCAAACAAAAAAGATTAAATTATTTGCCTTTAGCTCACAGTAATGAATTGTAAAAGGACTAAACAAATACTATGTTTGCTGATGTTATCAGAAACAATACTTAGGTGGAATGGGAAGCAAATTTTTGCTATATTTTCAGTTAATCTAATTTTAAAGTGCTGAATTTTGAGGTTTTTCTGTATTAAGGTAAATTTCACAAAAGTGATTTGAAACACACTTCTGTAATATTTCATTTGAAATTACTCCTTTTTCATGTTGGGGTTTTTGGGGAAAGAAAAGCAGTTCAATGAATTTAAAATAGTTTGTGAACATTTTCCTGTTATCAAACTTTCTTTTTTTTTTTTCACTGAAGTCTCTTTTAAATTGCACTCTATTTTTTAGTTTAATTTTATTACCTTTCCCCCAATTCCATCATTTTGCTGTCCATAGAAATATTTCTTTCTTAGTGTCTATAATTTCATTCTCCTGCATCTTTCTGCATTTAGCAAAATCAAAGGAGTGCCACTGATATAAACAATAACAACAGCTAAACAAGTGTGTTGTACAATAGAAGTGGTGCAGAGGTATTCAGCCCACCACCCAGGGGTCTTCTGTCTTCCCATGGTTGTGTGCAGTGCTGTGCAGAGGTACTGGTTTGAATTGGGAACACTCTGTTGTCAGGTTAGCTAAATTCTGTAAAACATGCTTTCAGCGAGGTTAATTTGCTCAGACACAGGACCACACATACATAGATATTCTGCTTTGCTCCTACAGCCCGCCTGATCCTGGCTAATTGCAATGACTCTGTACAGGGTATTTCATCATGATACCTGGCAGTGGTGAATCAGGATTTCTTTTGTACCTCTGTATAGATTAGTTTTCTTTCGTACTCTCCACATACACACTTTTCATGTGCTTCTCACTGCATTCCTGTAACTTCTTAAAAATAATCAGTCCTATGAGTATTTTATGGGTCAAAAAGTACGTTTTACAATGCAGCAGTCATTTCTGAAGCACAAGAAATACTGTATATATCAGAAAATAGAACCAGCTTAATTGTCACCTGAGACTTGTTTTTACTATTGTTCTTACATTTGGGGGGACTTTAAATGGCTCTTTTTATTCACAAATTTTAAGGAAGATCTAAGACTCTCATTAATGAGCCCAGAATAAGTAATCTCACAGCATGTGATATTGCAATATTGCAATTCAAGTTATTAGTGTTCCACTACCTTGATAAGAACTTGACACCATTGCAAATCTGAGCACCCCTTCTCCAAATGATTAATAAGATATCTTTATTTTATTGCACAACTGAACAGTCATTTAACTTTGTACAAAACCTATAAGGCTAAAAACATGGTACAGTAATAGTGTGTCATGTATTATCACCACTTACGTGTTAACTAATCACCAGCATCAAGTTTTCTTAGAGAATCACAATAAGAAATTTTTCAAGTTCCTTCTCAAATCTTCTGGGTCTGTAGTCCCATAATAATTTACCCTCAGAGATCTTGACGCCCTAGCAGAATGCTAAAAAATTGCTAATTACTTATTAGCAAATTTTATGGCTACATCATCTGCCTATTCAACTAGGCAGCCTCCTATTTTTGTTAGGATCCTTCTGGGAAATGGTATTTATGGGATCATGGTTGTCCCTTATGACACCGACTGTCATAAGCACACGTTAGAAGAGATCACACAGCCCCTGGGCACCACTGTGATTTCTTCTGAAGTTTACAACCTTAGTTGTCCCAACCATGGTTTTCCTCATTGCTTTTATGAATCTTCCCCAAACACAAAACACTTCACTACCTTTTCTTACCAAATCACACCTGCAATTATTATCTTGTCCCTTTTTAAAAATCCCTTCTCTGTAAGTGAACAGCTATCTTACTTTGCCTTATCTATCATGTTATACTACAGCTGACAAAAATGTTTGTTCAAGTGCCTTTCTGTCACTGAGCAAAGACCAGTTATAGGGATCAGTAAAATGTTACTACAATTCCATGATGCTGCTGACACAATGTGTTTACTATGCTGGCAAATGGTCAGTGTGTTCATCCAAGTGAATGCAAGATTTGTTTGACTAGCTTTTCTTTTCTTTAATTGCTTTAACTTAAATATTTAATAATCTAGGATCTGCAGCTATGGGGCTCAGTGCCAAGTTTGGCAATACAGCAACTGTGGATAAGAAATCAAAACCATGGAGAGCCGTGTATATAAAACGATGTCAGGATCAGTTGCAGTAATCAATGGATTTTTTTTTTTTTTTTTTTTTGCTTCAGTGCTCAATTAATCATCTGCTCTATCCCCAAACAGAGGAGTGTTTTTGGAAGAATATCCTTATATGTTCAGTGTTATTCGAACATCTATACTCTTACACACAATTGTGTGTTAACATGCAATTGGGTTACATCATTGTCAGTTTGCTTTCCTCAGTTGGCTTATTTTAAATTGCAGAGACTACTAGCATCCAGTGTTGTTGCTGAAAAGCCTGTACATGTAAACATACACATAAAATCATCTTCATAAAACACCTCTTCCCGATGCATAAAACTCACATGTTCCTATGGGATATATTAGGATTTTACATGAAGAAGTAAAAAATTAAATAGACAGTTGGCCAGGAGTCATAAAAAGGAAAAAAAGAAATCCTCCTGCTTTCATCCACTCACTTGCCATCTTCCACACAGTTTTTGATCTTCACAATTTGTGGAGGAAGATGATGCAAGACTTCCCTGGCTTTGAAAGTACCAATACTAATAAGATTACTACATTTTTGTGCAACATACTCTCCTAACATGACTTTTACCTTCAGAAGATCCCTGGAAAGAAGAATCAAAGTGTAACAGTAGGACTTAGAAGATGATGGGAACTCTGGAATAAAACTATCTTTCCACAACAAGAAGCAAGATTTATAAGAGAATCTATAAGTAATATATGTGAAAATATTAGTTATCTAGATGGCTTCATGTTTAACATTGTGGAATTAAAAATTCCTCTCTTCTTATTCTAGAGCTTCGTGAAAAACTGAGAAGTGAATAGAGAAGGGCACTGTAGAAGACTGAACTAGCCTATGACCTCTTGGTTGTTCTGTATTTTGGAACTTCTCCATGACTTACATGGATCTGTGTATACACCATCTCTGGAGCTTAATCTCATTCCTACAGACGAAAGAAGACAAATCCTGTTGAACTCTAAAATAAATTTGCTTTAGAAATGTTAGAATAAGGATGCCACGATTCAGACTACATACAAGTTTACTATCATATATAGAATTATTTTTAATAGCTTCCAGATATTGTACAAGAAAAATAGTTTTTTCTCTTTTCTTTATTTCTCAGTTACCTATAATCCTATAAATTTACATGTTAGGAAAACTCTTAAGGATAATCTGTCAAGAGTATGAAAGTCATCATGACTGTAGTGTAGAAGATACAAGCAGAAAAGGCCTTTTTCCAGCCTAACTCCTTTCATTTACAGAACTGGTTTTAGTGATATCAGAAAAAAAACTATAGTTAGTACAATGACATCTCAATGAAGTGACAAATGTAATACTGATGACCATTTTTAATTTTTATTAAGTCCCTAATCAAAAGTTATCATCAGACCATATTTATTAAAACTCTCTTTCAACAGTTTAACTTTCTGCCTATTCCTATTCCTTTTACAGATGGTGTCATAATATGAAAAAGATAAATCATCAGTGTCTCAGATATTGGGTAAATTGCAGATAACATTGTACAGTTCTGGCTTCATTAATATTTGGGATTTTGATCCAGTATTCATGCCATATGCATACCACTCCAGTGTCCCATTTCAGTGGAAAGAAGAGCATCAAATCAGCACTCGAAACAGTAAATGATCAGTGTGACATGGCTTTTGTGGTACCATGTTCCACAAGGTACCAGGCTATATGTGATTATGCACATCCTTCAAATCCTTAAGATCTCAGCTCAATGTCTACATTTAGGAAAACAGGAAATTGTTGCAGTAATTCCAGCTGTATGTATGTATTCATGACTGTACAACAATAGGAAGTTTATCTAGTTTAGCCCCCGATATGTCAAGGAAATACACTGTTTAATCTTTTTAAAGTTCTACCCTTCAGCGAAAAACATTTTCTGTCTCAGTTTAACATTTAAACACTGTTACAGATTCATCCCTTTAGTGATTAAAAACTCCTTCTAATATTCAAGGGTAGCTTTATTTATGGTCCGGTTATACCTATATATTATTGTGCTAGAATATAGTTTAAATCATTCATCTCCTTTGGTCCTCTTTTCCTTGATGTGTTAAAAACCTTTGTGGAGCTGCAAACAAAGCGAAGTGGCATACATACTCGATCAAAATGCAGAATTATGCATGGCATAATGTCATGCCGTTTTCTGTTTTTGCTACTGTCAATGTCACAAACCTGAAATATGAGAATATTCTGTCTTTGATATTCAGTGAATGGTTCTGATTTACAGTTCACAACTTATTTTTTCTGTCCTTTCAGTTTTTTTTTTTTTTGCTTGGTTTAAAAAGCCAAGTCTTTGACTCCTTTTGTAAGGGAGGTTAAGAATGTGGGTTGTTTTTTTTTTCCTTTTCAGAACTATGGATGGTATACTAGAAAGTCTACAGCCACCTATAAGACTGTTGATACTCCTCATCTCAACTGAGAAGGGCTCACATGAAATGTTTTGAGAGGGACCTGGAATCTTCAGAGTCTTGTTGCATTGCTGTCTCATAATTACTCAGTGGTTAATAGACAACAAATTCCTCCTTCTGTCCTAGTCAGCGAACTCAAAGACAATACTAGGCTGGAGCTGCCAATAGAG
>NW_010536499.1:0-4506 GCF_000687285.1 Phaethon lepturus | reverse complement strand
AGACCTAAAAAAAAATACTAGGCGGGCCCTGCCAATAGAGTGGCTCGTCACTGTCAGCTCAGACCTTGACTTTGATATGACTATTTTATCACATTCCTATTTCTTTATTCCTTAGTCATCCTCATCTTCCTGTAAAGTATTCTAACTCTTCAGTACTAATGATGTCTTCCAACTTTGTGTCAATGGTAGAATTAGTTAACATACTTTTCCTACTTTTACCAACTTTGCTAATGAATCTGTTCAATAGCAATCATCCTACACCAGATAATTAAGGAAATGGTCTGCTAATTTCTCTTTACACGTTACTCAGTTTTCAATACAGCCAGTTAACTTCTGTCTCCTCTCTTCAAAGTCTCAGCTGAATCTCATTATCTCCAGCCTAATTTCCAAACTTTCCAGTATGCAATGCCTGAGATTTAGATAAAATACAGTTTTAGACAAACAAAATGTAGCAAATTAGATTTTTCCAGAAAAAGAAATTATCAGGATGTTAGTCTGCTATGAATTATCCCTGGTAAATACTTTACATTTTTATTCTTTGTCTCGCATATCCCCAAAATAAACTCAGGACTTGTTGCATGATCCCACTATTGTTTGCATAGTAGTATTTAAAACAATTACTAGTGGAACAAAGGTTTTACTGCCAGTTGGTTAGTTTGGCATAGAAAACACCTAGTTCCTCTGTCAGTAGTCTCAGGCCCATTCCTTCTCCTGCTCTCCCCATCTCAGTCAAAAGAAATTGTTTGATAAACTCTGAAGGAACATTAACAAGGACTTAACATACTGGCTTTTGGGCATCTATGCTAAAAGCCTATAGTCTTTTTTAATCTGACTTTTTAGCTCTATTCCCTTCATCCATTTCTGGACACTGACTTCCAATATCCTCTTCTTATCATCTTCCCTTTATTGAATTTGTTTCTTCACCTTCTACCTTCTGAATTTTTTTTTACCTTCTTATTATTCTACTCTTGGACTAGCAAATAGCTGAAAGTTATTACTGTGAGAAAGGAATCATGACTCTCTCTAGAATTACAGGAAGAATCTTTTTGTTGAGTATATGTCAAGCATGAAGCTTGGTGGACTGACCATCCCCTGAAATATGGAGCTGCATCATCTATTGTTTTGATTTAGTCAGTTTTATTGGGGATTTCTTCTTTGCCCCATTTCTAGACAGTCAAATGTCAAGTACTTAATTTCTCTTCTGAACACTTAGTACTGCAATTGCAATGCATAGTATAGACCACAAATGGCATTTCAGAAATGGTTCATTGGCTCACCTTAGATTACTCACCAGTGTAGACTCAATCAAAACTGACATTTTCAACAAGAAAAATCCACTAGATGTTAATCCTTCTCTGATTTACTGTAATTACATGCATTCTTCAAGGTGTGGCCTGATATAATGCATTACTGTACTACCTTGATTTAAAGCACTTTTCTTACATTAACTCAAATTATAGTTAAATAGTGAGTAAAACAGCTTAGTTATAGATTCAGTTCTTCTCCAGTTCATGTCAAAGAATTCAGAGGTTGGGAGTTTTGTACCTAAGTCTGTGCCTACTTCATAAACAATTTTTCTTACCCTTCTCCTGATGTAGTACAGTTTTATAATTTGCCAAACTTAAAAGTCACATTTTAATTTCAGTGTAGGGAGCATCATGTCCATGTGCCTGATTCTAGCCACATAGATTCTTATGTTACTTAATAAGGCAAGTAGAAACATCAAAACCAAAATTTTCTCTGTTCTGCTTTAAAACACAATTCCATGAAAATATATCAGTGTAAGTGAAAATTTCTAAGGATAAGAAAAAATGTTCCTGTTCGGATACAGCTTAAATTTGAGCATCCTATTTCCAGTCTGCATTTCTTCACTACCTGGTTATTTGTTATCTGTGGGAATTTTTTTCTTAAAAAAAATTTTAAAAAAAAACCCTCTTTTCTACCTCTGAATGATTTTTTTTTTTCTCCCAGCTGTTCCACATACTGTTATTCATCTTAAAGGTTCCAATTTACAAGGCTTCCTAATATAAACAATGAAGAATGCTAAAGATATTACATGAATTGTTTTCTGAAGTTCTTGTAAGAGAGACTTGTCATATAAAACTTTGCAACAAACTACAACTACAAAGTTTGAGGCCATTTAATACAGCTGAATGAAATTAATGGAATAAGAGAGATATGTGACAAGTCTGGAGGATATCTTTTTCTCCGGATGTAAGTGAATGCAGTCTGCTGAAGAAAGGATAGGGACCGTATCACCTTTAATTAGAGAATTAAGAAGAATTAATTTACCAAAGTATACCTAAAAATTTCTTCAGAAAATTCAGGAAGAAATATTTAGAATAGCTAAAACTGCTTGCACCAGAAGTCTATTTCCAATCATTATATTCCCCTAATCTGGAGTTATTAAGAGTATGATAATTTAGAACCACGTGTAAAAAGAAGATACATTGCTCTTACACCCAATACAGTGAAAAGGGGCTAACTTGTCTCCTATTGAACTCGGGAGTTTCATTCAGTCCCACCTCATGTATCCCTGATGAATACATATTAATCTACTGATTTATCACCTCTATAATAATGTTCACATCATCCAGTGAATTAATCAGGAGTTGAATTAAATATTTTAACAGCATATGTCTAGTAAAGGTAGAATGATTTCCCTTTCTAATTATAATATTTAATTTTGTTCTTACTATTCTTCAGCAGCTGTACTGTTGGGAATGTTGGGGTTTATAAATTTAATTTTCCTTCTTATCTGTAACCTCTTCACCTTAAAGTGATCTTTTATCTCTCATGAAAACAGATGACAAAACTATTTTTCATTTCAGAACTTTTTCATAATTACATTTCTGGCCTCAGGGGAAAAACTGTATACATCATCAAATCTCCTGGCTTTGCAACTGAGTAGCTTTAACAGCCCTGCACACTGCTTGAAGCTATTGTAATTTAATTTGAATATCACAAAATCCTCAAATTATAAGTTCTAACAAGGTAGAGCCCTGTTCAAATTGAAAATAATTATATGGTGCTTAGTGCCTTGTAAACTGATCCTGTAGAGTGTTTACAGCTGTTTATTTCTCTTCCAGTCGTTACAGTTCCCACTAACCATTCATGCTATGGTGGACCTAACAGTTCTTTTTTATCTATATAAAATCCACTGGCCATTTATCACATGTGCAGAAGCATTACTGTGCAACCCAGGAATGCTCCTGAGCAGCGCAGGACTGATTTTGAAAGTGTACGACACATCCTGAAACTAAGCTCAAACTCTGTAAAAGAAAATGCTTCTAACGCAGAATCATGCCAGTAGGTTAAGGATTTTTGTTTTGGACTTAAACACCAAGAATTATAAATCCTGAAGAGTCCTTTATTGTATTAAGTCATCCCTACATTAAAAATTTCAGGTCAACCAAAAACACAGCCCAATATCATCCATTCCCGGTTAAGGAACCACAGTCATGGTCCAGAGCTCCCTCTAAGCCTTTGGCTTTTAATGAGCTTCACAGAAACTTATCTGAACATCAGAGTTCTAGGAAATTAACACTGAGTTATAGTCAGGACAAAGCTGAAAATACAATCTTCCCAGATCCCTTGCTTACTTGCAGGTCATAAATGGAGATGCAAAAAATAACTGCTGTAAAGTGAGAGAAATGCACTGATGAGCAGACACATGTAAAAACCTAAGTTTATTAAACAAGAAAAAGCCAGTAACAATATAAGTGTAGTGAAATACATGTGAAGTAAGTTTGTGGACTGGGCAGGTACGGGAATAATTTCAAAGAAAGCAGTTGTTCTCAGCTTTTATCCTAGGAATCATAATTTTCATTCTGAAATTCTACTCCTACTGTTCACTACATCATTTTTACCTACATGGTGCCCAGCTGAAAACTTCTGCTCAGATCTTCAGAGAAGTCAATCCAGTACATATGCATTTTGTAGTTAAGGTGTTTTTTACATTCACTAAGGTAACAAGATCAGGTGTTTATGTATCTGATTCTATAGCTTTCTCCTTCAGAGCTATCCTCTTAAGAATCAGAGATTTCTGCTTTCAAATAAGATCCTCAGAGATACAGAAGTGTTTTCTAGTAAAAGAAGAATTTTCTTTTCCCTCAGGCCTCTTAGGTCACCCAAGTTCTCTCCACCTAAAGAACTAAAAAATCTTTTTCAAGACTTCAATTTTAATTGAGCTAGACACATACATATCTGTATCGCTTACCCAGACAGAAGGTAAACATGCATATGGTAATTGAAACAGTAATCTCAGTAGCCCTTGTCTTCCTTTTATAATTCACAGAATCACAGAATCACAGAATAAGTAAGGTTGGAAAAGACCCTTAATATCATCAATTCCAACCATCAACCCAGCACCACCATGCCCACTAAACCATGTCCCGAAGTGCCAAGTCCACATGTTTTTTGAACACTTCCAGTGATGGTAACTTCACCACTTCCCTGGGCAACCTGTTCCAATCCTTGACCACTCTCTCCGAAAAGAAAATTTTC
>NW_010536498.1:12983-21750 GCF_000687285.1 Phaethon lepturus | reverse complement strand
CGGGGTCTGGTGAGATCCTGAAAAACCCGTGACGTAATTATTTTTTAATCAGCATGTTTTTTTCATGGCCATCTCAATTTTTCCTGGACTCCCCTTTTTGAACTGAAAATCTCCCATACCTTTGTTCCAAGTCTTTCTATTTTTAGATCCCTCAGTAACAGCGAAGCATGAGTTTAAAGATTTTTCTTTTTATTTGGCTTCCACTTAGGACCACTGCAGTGGGAACTTCTCAAACATCGGGTGTCTTTTCCTAAAAAGTTACTGAGATTATTACTGAGGTGGGCAGGCAGGTAGCTGCTGTGGATATTGATGTTTGAGTTCCTGATAACATTAATCATTAGCCATAAAGAGCAGTCATCATATTGAAGTTTGTTTTTTATCTTAAGATGAATTGCCTATCAGCTCCCAGAAGATGTCCATTAGGGCAGAAGTGCCAGCCTAATATTAGAAGAGACAGAGCAGATCCGCCAGTTGTGATTTTACCAACGAAATAAACACGTTCTTTTATTTTGAGCTGTGATTAACAGTTCAGCGTTGTAATGATATCCTCTGATTCTAGCATTGTCTCATAGCTTTGGTATGTCAATTTGTATTCATGCTGTGTAAGTGTTTTGCAGAGGTTTTGCGTATCTGACAGGGATTTATTTCACTTTCACAATTACATTTTCTGGTTTCACCAGCCTTAGGAACCCAAGGAAGGTATATATGCATCAGCATCATGTACACAGTAATACATGACTTCTTTTTCCTAGGAAGTACAAGTTATTTCATATATTTTTAGATCATAGCTTTTTGGTCCCTGCACCCAGCGGAGGATGAAGTTCTAGCTGAAATGTGTTCATTTAAGTGTATTCATGGTAAGTATTTCTGACCAGTCAGTACCGAGTGTTTTTTATTCAGTTTATCTTCATTTTATATCTGAATGCCAGTCCAGTTGCTGCCCTTTAATAGTCTCTGCCAAAGTAAGTTTGCACAAATTTAAAATGTTACATACAGATACTGGCTTTACATAACTGGCACATTGTTTTTTTGCATTCATTTTCAAGCACCTGTCCAAAGAAGGTGAGCTCTTCAGTAAATTAAGACATATTTATAGATGTCTTGTAATAGTGCCATAAGAAGTAGCTTTTGGGGCAGCTGATGGTTATCTTCCCTTTCTGTGGATGTGCAGCTCCCATACTAAGGGATCTGTGGATAACTTCCCAGTCTGTTTAGACTTTAGCCAGAATTTTGACTAAGTGAAGAAAACAGGATCGTATGGCTTACAGCATGAAGAGTATACCCAGCAGAATCCCGAGCAATTTGATGTATACTTTGATCATGGGATAAGTTAATTCATGCCTGGTTTGTCTTGTCTAAACTGCAAAACTCACTTTTGCTACTGGAAGCACCTGCTGATTTAGCAAGTGCTATTGATACTGCATTTATAGCAAGACATGACGAGCTACATGATGTAACATCTAGAACTGTCCCTATTATTACCATTCACAGTGTGATTATTCTCTTGTCGACGTGCTACGGTACTGATTCTCAGGCAGTTCTGGCTTCAACTAACTGGCAGTTAGTTCATTTGTGATTGTGGAGTAAACAGGTTTGTTCAAGAGGCCAAATTGTCTCTTGTTTCTCCTCTCCCCTTCAAAAAAATAAAAAGCTTTGGCAGCTGCTTCTCCTAGCAGTCTATGCTGAAGGAGCATATCTTGCTTCTCATGTGCACCCCGTTTTTTGGCTGCCTGAAGTTCATCTTAAATTCTGTGTCACTTTGATACAACTTTTTGTTGCTTGCTTCCCATTTCTAGGCTCATTCTTTGTATTTGTTTTGATGCCAAAAGTTAATGAAGATACGCTAGCAAAATTCTGGACTCACAATTCATTGAGGAAAAGTCCTTTCCAGTACTCCTACCCACTAGGAGGAAGTCTATTGAAGGTGATATAGATAGTCTTGGCATTCAAATTCTCCTCCTTATTTATGATGATCCTCACTTACCTGAGTGAGGTATTTGTTCTCTAGAGGGATGTTCTTTAATTGACTGCTGACCTAGGCCACTAGAGTACAGCTTTATAAAATTAAGTTCAATTATGAAATATAACAGCAGCACTGAATGAATGCCAGCAAATGCAGTTATATCTGTAATTTCTGTAATTCTTTTTGAGACGTATGCCAAAATGGTACTCTCTTTCTTCTGCATCTCCAAATTTTTAAGTTATTTCTGCTTAAATAGTTGTAAGACTTTGAGTTGCATTGCTCTGGTAAATTAGTGTTCTATGTCAGGTTGGACGGGGCTCTGAGCAACCTGATCTAGTTGAAGATGTCCCTGCTCATTGCAGGGGGGTTGGACTAGATGACCTTTAAAGGTCCCTTCCAACCCAAACTATTCAATGATTCTATTCTATGAAACTATGGGCTTATTTTTCGTGATGAGCAATCTTCAGTAACCATTACAACTGGGAATCTATTCTATGATCAGTTTGTTTCATGCTTGTGAAGGATAAATACTAATTCCTTCTGTCAAGACGAATACAGTTGAGGAAAGTCCATACTCTATGACTTGTCTTGACTCTGATAGTCATCCTCCTATCTTGAATTCTTCTGCTGCTAAGAATATAATTCACAGTACAGCTTGATGGAGGGGGACCTGGAGAATGATTCCGTGGTTTAGTCTTCAGCGGGGAAGCAAACCTTGCAATCTTCCTCTATCCTGCGGTAGGTCAATTAGAGTTGGTTTTCATCTCAGCCGTCTGAAAATAAGATATCCAGTTTAAGTTGGTAATGTAAACTACTTCTATGGTCCAAGAAATATGGAAGGTGCTTCCAGAGAGTCAGTCATCTAATATATCTCAGATTGGGAAGATTTTTTAAAATACCCTAATCGTGACCTGTCATCATAGCAATCATGGTTGACTGTAGGAATCTAGATGTTGACTAAGATGGCATCTCAGGGCCCTTCCAGTACTGTTTTCTATGATTAAATGAGAATCATGGTAAACCAGTACTAAAATGTGTACAAAGCTTTAAAAAAAGATGCATTGCACAGAGTAACTTTAGGATACCGCAAACGTATCTCACTCCTTCCTGAAAAACAGGTCTCAATCATCAGTGCAGAAGTTTCCTAGCTGTAAAATGGAACTCTTGTTTCATCTTTTTTCTTCTCTATATTGGAAGATCTTCAGACCTGTTTTACAATCTTTGTTCAAGCACAGTATGTTGAAACTGTAATTTCAGCTGCTACTGGAAGACTAATCCTAGTTTATAAAAAAATCATACTGTAATTACTGTTCAAAATTATATACTACAGAAATCTAGATTTTGTCATTCCTTTTCTTATATCCCAAATAATCATATTCACCATACTTGGTTGTTCTGGTGTTATTACAAAATGAATGAAAAAGAGGATAGATTTTTCATATTAAAACTCTCCTCTCCTCTGAGGACAGGCTGAGGGAGTTGGGGTTGTTCAGGCTGGAGAAGAGTCTGGGGAGACCTTATTGCAGCCTGCCAGTACTTAAAGGGGGCTTTAGAAGAAAGATGGGGACAGACTTTTTAGCAGGGTCTGTTGCAACAGAACAAGGGGTAACAGTTTTAAACTAAATGAGGGCAGATTTAGACTAGATCTAGGGCAGAAATTTTTCACAATGAGGGTGGTGAAACCGTGGCACAGGTTGCTCAGAGAGGTCGTAGATGCCTCATCCCTGGGAACATTCCAGGTCAGGTTGGACGGGGCTCTGAGCAACCTGATCTGGTTGAAGATGTCCCTGCTCATTGCAGGGGGGTTGGACTAGATGGCCTTAAAAGGTCCCTTCCAACCCAAACTATTCAATGATTCTCTTCTATGAAACTACGGGCTTATTTTTCGTGATGAGCAATCTTCAGTAACCATTACAACTGGGAATCATGCCATCCTTAATTTTAAAGAGATTCTTTAACTTAAGCTTGTACTTAATGAGAGTTCAGCGTTTCACTTTTTGTTTATTTGATGATAGTAAGATACTGGGTTTACAGGAGAAAGCAGAACTGTGCCTTTAGAGTAATTCTTCAGAAATGTGGTAAAAATACTTAGATGTTAACAAGACTCAAGTGTTATATCACTTAATATGATACTTACATGCAATATACTGCAAAAATGAGACCTTTCGCTAGGTATTGTTTAGCAGAGAGAATGATTTCTGAGGAAAACAGTAATTCATTTAAAATAGAGCAACTTCTCTTCAAACTCTAGCTACATCTTCAGACTGGTTAGGAATATTATTTTAAAAGACCTACATAAGTGCTCAGGAAAACTTTTGTATGTGCTACTGAATCAGGAAAGCGTGTCATGCTCATTTTAGAATTTTCTTTCCAGCTTTATTTAATTGATGAAGAGATGAATCACAATCCAGGGGAAGAGGATGCTTTCAAAGCTCTGGATGGTTTTTTTTCCAGAATCTGTTGATTCCACTGATGTCTTTTGTGACTCTGAGCATCATAATTTCCCTCCTCTCCCATTTTTTTGGTGTTAAAAAGGAAAAAGAGCAGAAAACTTTCTGTGTGTAAATTCACATCACTGTATATACTTCGGAATGGAATGGCTCTCCATGTTCTACCAGTTTTTTAATACATTTTTGTGTATTGTTTTATATAACAACTGTTTGTATAATGTATGTGTGAATGAGGAAAACCTTTTAAGGATGTAGTAGGTGTAGTACTACCAGTAAAATGTAACTTATCTGTGTAATTTATTACCTTTCTAGCAGCTAAATCTTACAGTTTACTAAAGTAGTGAGAACTATCTCCTACCTTGCTATAAACTGGCAACACATTAGGATTGTACTGATTTAAATAGGACAACAACAAAAAAACCCCACAAACACTGCTGCCTCAGTCACTGAGTAACTTAGTAAGTATGACAATTCTGTTGACTGGGCCTGGGTGCAAATGCAGATGCACATGAGGAGATACGTAGCTTCCTTCCTAACAGTTCTTCTCAGGAACTGATATTTGACATCACAGCTGTTATTTTTTATCCAATAAATCCAAGAATTCAAGTGGACATCTTGTGCCTCATTATTTGGGGCAGCGGCATGAACATTGTTTGAGGTAAGCTTAGTAACAGCCATTTTTTCTCTGGTACTCCACGGGAAAATACAGCTCCATCTGTATACATGCTTGGAGTGCCCTATTTCTGTGTCTCGTTAAATGTGGGGCAAGTTTAGCAGTTGAGAATAATTCCCTAATAAGATTACTAATACACAACCCAGATCCACCCATTGCTGAAAAAGCTTCACTTTTAGGAAGTTCCCTTTGTTTTTAATAAGTCTTCTTGGGCAGACTTCAGGAAGGCATTAGACCAGAAATAGGAACCATCTGAAATGTACACCTGTATTAGTATCCTGCAACAAACCCCACTGTCAAGCTAATTAAAACAGTATGAATCTATTAATAAACGTTGCAGTTTTACCACAAGTAAAGGAGAAAATACTATTTTTGTTAAAGCAGATGAGGTTTAACCACCAGGTTTTGCAAAACTTTTTGCTTCTCTAGCTTTGTTCTATTAGGAATTTGTCACAGCATTCCTGTAGCTTTGTAAGAAAGACAATGTGAAGCAAATCTCAAACCTTTAAATATTTTTCTATCAACTTTTCTCGTAAATAGGTCATTTTACTTCCAATTTTAGAATTCCCCATTAGCTGCTACCCTGCCCCAAGAGTAAGCACAAGAAAAGGTTTTTGCTGGTGATGCTCTTGAGAACCCACATATTGGTATGGGAACTACTATCAGGAAAACCACAGAGCCACTTAACCTGATTTTAAAACCATTAAAATACATGCAAAGTGAAGAGGCCATTGCAGTTTGTGCCATGGTTTGATGTTCCAGCTCTCCCAGTGTTTTCAAGATGTGTTTCACTGGCACAGCTGTTCTCACCCGGGAGAGGAGGACTGGCCAGCCGAAGTCTCAAGGAAGGGCTGGAAGGCTAGGTATGTGAGGAGGAAATACAACCACAGGAGTTCAAATGCATTTGTGTCTCAACACCATATTGTTTCGACTCTTCGCAGCCCACGACTGGGGCAGGGACACACTGGGGCATGTTCCCAGCAGCGTTCTGACGTGGCTTGACTGAGCTTGTCAGAGCAGTGAGACTGATGCAGTCCTTCGCTGGTCCCTGCTCCTGCTGCTGGCTGTCGTCACCAAGAAGAAAAAGTCAGACAAAGTTGTGGTCTGATTCTTTTAAGCCTTTTCTTTTTCTGCATATCGTCAGTATTTTCATAGAATCATTTAGATTGGAAAAGACCCTTAAGATCATCAAGTCCAACTCTAAAACTATTTACAGCAATTCTATTTTTTCCTGTTGTGAAAGCAGTGGATATATCTAGTATATGGAAATTGAGTTAATCAAACCAGCTGTTCTGGTCATTTAGTCAGATCTACAGATTAGCATAGAAGAACCTGTGCTGGCTTTGGATGCTGTTGTTTCATCTGATAGGAGCCTGAATCTGTCCTGCATCCATCTGATGCCCTCAGTCTCCATGACGCTTCCCATCACTGTCTTTGGGTTCCCTGTAGTCTGTGCTTTCACTTATACTCCTGTCGTTCAGTTCCTGGCTTTGTTTAATTTAGAAATGTCCAGCAGAGGCATAGTAGCTTCCTTCACATATCTTCTTGCCAATGCAAGCTTGTTCTTCCTCTCTGATTCTCAAGTCCATGTGAGTCCCCCATGAATCCCTGGTGAACAGCAGCTCTGAGGAAGCAGAGCAGCAGCCAGACTTCTGGGAAGTTTTCTGGAATTTGGATTGTTCCACCTGAAATTCTTTAAAAGAGAAGCCAGCCTAGACTGAAGAAGGCCTCGTTTTCACTTTCTGAAAATGAAGCCTTTTAACAGTGTTTTTGATGGGCGCTCTCAACAGCCCTACACTGTTGTCTGTTTGGCTTTCTGGGGTGATACAGCTGTAAGGCCCAGATATACTGTCATCGTGGTGTATAAAATGTGTTTATCAACTTGGTTAATGAGAACAGAATTGGCGTGGTACAGCAGATCAGAATGTATACTGACAGAGACTTCTAGGGAATATTTCTCACTTTAGATTAAAAATACCTTTTAATTAGATGACTCTTTTGACCAGGATATATTTTAAGCCCTTAAACTTCTTGCAAATCTTTTTCCATCTAATTAATTTAGAGATAGCAACAGGGATCTCGGATAATTTTGAAACTTCTAGGAGGATCAGCCTTGGAGGAAAAAAAAAACCACATACGGAGTTGTCACTGGAACAGAGAGTGGCATATTTAGAGGGTCCTGGAGACAGTTTGTGAAACTATTAGCACATAAGCAGGACTTTACAGAATTTAGCTTTGAGTGGCAGTTTATTCCACAGAGGTTTTGCTGATTTCTTGGAGGTGGATAAAGGTATGACGATGGCCAGTGTCACGGTTGGATCCCAAGTAGTGTTTGGTGACTGAGCCAAACTGGGATGGACTGGTACATAGGCAGTGTTCCAGAATCAGCCGTGCTGAAAAGAAGAGCCTGCGATAGAATTAGCTTCATGCAGGGAGTTTTCTTGCTCATGTCTTTTTGCCAGATGTCATCAGATGCCTTCTGCTCTAAATAAAATGTTTTTAGGCTATTCTGCCTCTCATTCATTCCCCAGGCCTCTCCATAATTCAGGGCTTTCATCTGTATAGCAACAACGATTCGACAGCAAAATGTCTTTGTTCTTCTCTGCTTCTTGTGGGATATGTGGGAAGCCCAGAAGTTCAGCTCTCGGGCACGTCTTGCCTACTGTTCGTGTTGACTCTGGCAAGTCCGTGTATCCTGCTGGCCTGGGTAAAGGGCAAGACTTTTCCGTGATGAGCTGGATAGGGTTTGTATTATACCATCTCCCTCTGGAAACCTATTTTCTGTCTGGAAAAAAAAGGATGATAGGACGGTTCACTTGCGTGCACCAAGACTCTGGATTATTGCAGGCTTTCTGAAGGGAAATCGAGCCAACACCCTGCTTTCTCAGCAGTATGAACTGTCAGAAAAGGGACTTTCCAAGGCAGCCCGAGAGGATATTGCCCGCAGATCACAAACTGCCTGGGATGTTGGTCTGTGGGGGCAGAGGAGCGTGTGCGTGGCAGTTCTTAAGCATTCCTCTTCCCGTGCCTGTGGGACATGTTTCTATAGAACGGAAAACAAAACCGGGATCCTGCAGGTGCAGATGTTATGGTGGGTGTGTCTGTTGTCATGTTAGGCATTGGTAAGCAACCCAGAGGCAAAAAAACCCCCAACAAAATATGTAAAACAGTCTTGTCACATCAACAGCTCAGTTTCTATTAAGAATAGTGGTGAGTGTGGAAGGAGAGTGAGAGCAGGTTACTTACGCTAGTGTTCATTAAGCTGAGAGCCAGATGGCATTGAAAGCCGTGGCCAAGCTGCATCGACCAGAAGTATTCATCTGCAGAGACAGAGAATCTGAGATAACTAAAGACTAAAGCACTTCTACCAGCGTAACGTGTGCCGCCTTGGCCTTCGTGTTAGCCTCGTGACGCCTGGGCAGCACTCGCGCTGCGGCGCGTGGTCTCTGGAGGATGGCAGGGCCAGGCTCCCCTTGTGCCCCCCTCGCAGTTTTGGGGGCGGGGGGGGATTGGTTCTTTGGTGCTTTGCTCCTTGCCAGCACTTTTGCGGCAAAAGTGTGAAACATCAGACCAGAAGTCTCTGCTCAAACCTTCTCTTAGAGGGTTTGTGTCCTCCAGGCACAGGTCTCGCTGCTGGTCCAGGCCGGGGGAGCGAGCAGTGAACATCTGGGCAACGAGGGG
>NW_010536498.1:8806-12952 GCF_000687285.1 Phaethon lepturus | reverse complement strand
CCGAGGTGCCAGGCTACCCCTGCGGGTGCTCTGCCAGCCCTTTGGCTTGTGCGTCCTTAGGGGCCGAGGACCCGTGAGGTTATCAGGGGTGTAACAGCCGTGCATGGCGGGACAGCCCTATTTTATGGATGGGGACCGACTCTAGATTAAGAGGCCCCCACATAAGTGTGTGCTTTGCCCAACGTCCCGCTGGCATCAGCGATCTGTCGGAGTGCAGCCACGCTGGGAAAGGCATCGTGCCATTTAAATCTTCCTAGCTGGTGGATCTAATGAATACTTTAATGTCCTTGGGAGACAGAAGGGAGGGGGAGAAATAAAAAAGGAGACGCTGCAGGGCTTGCAGTCGTGGCAAATGTGAGTTTGAAATAGGATCCATGAATTTTTTAAAGAAGAAGAGGCGACCCACTTTCACGGCAGGAGGACTTCACTTTGCTAGGCATGGTGCCAGGATTTTGTAGTGACTTCATGGTTTCATTCCTGAAGAACGTGGTGGTGGGCTCCAGCACCAGAGGAAGTCCATCGTGGAGGGTCGTGCTGACAGAATTTCTCAGGCTCCTCCTAGCCAGGACCTTAAGCGTTTGAGTAGCTGGGCAGTATGGAAACAGGCCGCTGCGGCTCTGTTGCATTTCATGTTTGGGACTAGATGCTGGGCGATACGGTTAGCTTTGGCTTGGTGAAGCAGATTTAGTGTGTATATTCTGTTGCTGGACATCAGGGAGCTGCACAACAGCAAGGAGTAGCAATTCATGCTGTGGAACAGTATTCAAAGTTTACTTTTCCTAGTAAATTCAGATTTACTTGTGGGCTTGATATGGAGATGATGTTTCTCCACAGAAAAAAAGTCTCAAAAGGAGACTAAAAACAAATTCTTCTTTTCTTCAGCTTACAAGAAGCCCTAAGGAATAAGTCCTCTCCTGTTGAACTGAAGACCAGCCTCACTGATAACAAGTTTTGGCTTGTTAACTCTAATTTACTGTTCTTTAAATCTTTAAAGTTTCAGAACATTTCCTGGGCTGAAGAGTTAAAAACTAACGAAAACATTTAGATTGTAATTGTGTATTGTTAAGATCACAAGAGTCTGAAAGAATGACTTCTCTGGAGCCTTTGTTGTTCTTGTTGTTCAATTGCGGAGGTTTATACCCTTCTCTGAAAAGCTCCCATAAAAGACACCACTCCTCCAAAGCTCCAAATGGTCCAAACCCAAGGCCCAGGCTTTCAGTAATGCCAGTGGGCATGGTTTGGCAAGAGAAGACCCTGTGATTTTCCTCTCTGCTAACAAACACAGATGAACAGAGAAATATGTTATTAGTCTCTCTCAGTATTTCCTGCCGTCTGTGGCAGCGTTGTCAGAGTTTCTTCGGCTTGGCTGTTACGAAGATAACAACAACAGCAAAATTGTCCTGGGAGTTGCGGGGCAGGGTCACACTTCTCGGGAAGCCTGTGATGGGAAGGGGTGCGGAGATGGAGGTAACATCATTCCGCTGGCGCAGGCAGCCCTGCGAGGGACGGACCGGGGGAGTCAGCCCGTGCAGTGGTGCTGGCTGACGTCCCGGCTCTGCGCAGCGCGCAGCTCATGCACCAGCGTCTTCTCCAGCCTGGGCCACCATTGTGCTGTCTGCCCTTTCCTTCCCCAACGCCAGCGTCCCCAGTCCCTTGTTCTGCAGGGCAAGCCATCCCCTCTCTCCACCTTTAACCTATTTCTGGTCTTGCATCCACCTCAAAACTTCTTTCCGTGTTCTCTGAGTTTCTCCTTGAAGTGTTTGCTGGCACTGGGTGTCGAGGGCCTGAACAAGAGTAAAGCGTGCATGTCCTAAACCCTTCCCAGCTCTGGTCACTGTCTGATTTATGCAAGGTTGAGAGGAAAGTTGATGCATTTTGTTCGGGGAAGCGCTCAGGGTGTTCAGTTGATACTGGAGGTTTCTTGCTCACAGAAGCTGTGTGTTTAAAAAGTAACATGGTGTGTGACAGGAGTAGTAGGAGAACCCACCAGAAGGTTATCACCTGAACCAAATTCTGTTGCCAGCTGTGTACCAGCAAATGTTGGTAACTGCACCAGCTGCCGCAGATTTAATACAGATCCGGGGGTGTGGCAGAGGAAAAGATTTTGACCCTTGTCACCATGACAGTCCTTCAGTCTCGTTCACCACATATTTATTCAGATTGTACCTTAGACCAGCTTGACTGAATTACATTTTTGCTCCTGAGATATTGCCTATATCTACAAAAGCCTTCCTGGAATGCAATTACCAGGCAAGTCTTTTCAGTTTGCATTTGCGACATCAGGTATGTATACGTGGCATGCATAACACTCATCCAGAACATGAAGCCAGGAGGAGACCCTGAAGGCTTGACCTCACTCCTGGTCTCTTCCCACAGTGCTGCTTCTGCTTACAAAGGCTAGACCAGGAGCAGTGCCCTGGTTTTGGGGAGGAAAGCCTCAGGGTCTCGCCTGGCACAAGTTTCTGCAGGGGTTAATGCAAATGGCCAAAAAGCAGGATTCATCCATGCCTCTCTCTTTCTTTCCGGAATGTGACTTTCTCTAAAACAGCTGTGAGTTACTGCATTACTGTTGATTATTTCAAAGAAAGAGCAGAGTGTTCCAAGAAAGAGCCACAGTTGGCTTTTTCGCCATCAGTGGAAGTTACCAAGAGAGGCAGCATCAGAAAGCTGCATCAGAAATAGCTTTTCACTAGAGAAAGCCTCTTAAAGGAAATGAGTAGGAGTAAAGACTTAATCTTTGTTCTTAAATTCTTGCTCTTGAGCCTTGCAGTATTGTTGCTGCAAGCCAAACAATTTATTTGCAGCACCTTTTTAACAACCAAAATTAAAAAGGTATTTAGGAATCCCTGTTAGTCCAGGCTCATGGTGGGAATGCTGCCTGTGTGCTGTTAATTCTTGTTCCTTGCAGTGGTAAATTTGGCAGCCTGTCAGAATGGAGTAAGCTCTTGCTACTCGCTACTTTTGTTAATGTTATTTCCTGAAGTCACATATGACTTTTCTCACTTTCAAATCCAAATTGCTCTGGTCTTGTATTTATACACTGCCTGGATGTTCTGTGAGCATTGTGTGGGTGCTTCTGCCGAGGTCAGTGGGATTTCTGATTTCTTACATGACTGTGGCTTTTGCCTCTCCTTTGCCTTTCATATGTATGGGGCTTTTTTTTTTTTTTTATAAAACTAAGTCAACCTGCTGGGATCAAACTCATTGCATAGAAGGGAAAAATGTGAGATGTTTCCTGCAAACAATTGATGACAAACTCATTGTACTAAAGCTTGTTGAAAAGGAACTTTTCTTTGTTTTTTTTTTGGAAGGTGAGAATAAAGGAATTTCCTCCTCCACCCTTGTGTTGTTGAGCTGTAAACTGATATTGTTGAGAGGGAAAAACAGTAGCAAGGCTTTAGTTTTCCTCAGGATATTATCATGTGATTTTAGTGAAAACTTTTAAAGATACAACTGTCACTCTAAAGGTTTCAGCAATTCCATTCAGAATTGAAAAATTAGTTCTTTGCTTCTTTTTGATTTAAAGCATAGTCAATTCAGTTAATTTCCACAAAAAGCATGCCCTTCTGAAGATTCAGAGATTCCTCTGGCGAATTTTATAGTTCTGTGAGAATGAAATCTTTTTTACGGTGCTCTTTGTGAAGCAGTTTGGTAATTATTCCACCAGATAACTGAGTTTGCTCTGGCAGAACACTGGAGCCACACAGAGTACAGTCTTGTGTTTTTTCTGAGGAGTATGATTACGACTTGGTTTTGTCAGTCACTAGCAATTATGTATTTAGCATTTTGGCTTTTTATTGGAGGCTTCTTAACCAAGTAAAGCATCGCTGGTGTCTGATGCCTGGAAGAAGTTAATTCCTGGTCCAGCCTGACTCCCATTGAGGGCACGGGAAAATGTTCTTGAAGGGTGATAGCAGGGTGAGGTATATTCAATTTCTATATTTATCAGGCAAGATGCCTAAACTCACATTTGATACTAGCCTTTTTTAGTTTGTGTTGAAGTTACTTTTATTGAAGCACATGCTCAGCAGCGGAGTCTGAATCCTGTGATGTCCTGTGCATTTATTTTACTTTATCAGACTGTGAGTAGGCCCACCATCCCACCTCTTCCTGTTTTCCTTGGTACCCGCGGGGTTTCCCACAGAC
>NW_010536498.1:0-8775 GCF_000687285.1 Phaethon lepturus | reverse complement strand
GAATGCAGATCCCAAGCTCTTGTTCTGACATTTCTCTCAAAACTCAAGTTGTCTTTAATTTATTTCCCTGATGGTCTAGTTCCTGTTCCCACTCAAGTGAAATAGCAGGGATAGATTAATGCTGCTCTGAATATTATTAATAGTTCATCACTGCATCCCTAATTAAGATTGGAAGTGGGATTTAAGTAATTACATAAACCCATTATAAGATACAGTTTCTGCCCCAAAATCTTAAGTAGACAAAATAGAGAATAAAGTGGATACACTTCTTTGCGCAGTAGGCAGCATTGCTACCGATAGACTCCACAGGGCTGCCAACTCCCAGCAAAGAACAAAATCATCTTGTCTCTTTGCATACTAGTTACAGTAAAATTCAAACCTAAAACATTTTTTAATGGGTGTGATTGACAGGCTGAAGTTTGTACAAGTCTTGGTTTGACTCTAGGTAGCAAGTCAGCTCCTCTACCGTGGATGAAGAGGAGAAGAATGTAAAATGTGGGGTAGGTTCTTAAATTCTTAATTAAGCCTCCTCAGTTAAGTCTCAGCTGTTTCTGGATGTACTGTTAGAAGTCATAACTGTATCCCCCCCCGCAGGACCAGCCAGTCACAGAAGTCTTCAAAAGTTACCAGCTTTTTTTTCTATTGCAGCAGGGCAGGATCAGGCATATTTGTTATTGCTTGTCCAGGCTTTTGCATTGCTAGAGCTGTGTGTTCCTTAATCACAGGTGGAACAAATACAAGTTGAACTAATAATAAACTATTAGTTTAAAATGTGTGGTATTTTTGGTGGTTCTGGATTTGTGTTACTCCACCCTGAAAGTGTCATAAGATGAAGCCTGGGAAGTGGTTGGAGGAAACAGTGAGGCAGAGGCAGGGCGAAAGGAAGCTCTCACGGTCTGAGGCTGGGATGATGTCAGGAAGAGTAATTGTTTTGTACTCTTAATTGCTCGCTTGAATCATGCAACCCCAGTTGACATGGGTGGGGAGGTAGTGAGAATGTGGTGTGCCACAGCTGCACTGACTCATGGGGCAGTAGTCACCTGCCTGCTCACTGATTTTTGGCTTACCATGAAGGGTGCAAGGATGATGTAAGTGGGTAGCGTGGACTGATCCAAAGCCCCTTCAATTTGTTAGCTTGGACCGCGGCTCAGTTGCCATATGCAGTGGTAATCGAAGCAGAGTGGGAGTTCATGGCTTTATCCCGTTTCAGTGGAGCTGTGGTAGGGCAAGCGTTCAAATCTGCAGTAGCCTCTCTAGAGACACATGGATAACAATGACTTAACGAGACCTTGTACTTAATTCTTACAGCTTTCCTAAAGCATGTCTGTTGTCTACCAGATGCATTGATCTGTTGAAGAGGAGTTTAAAGGAATATGGCACATGAAATTCGAGGCGTTGGTTTTAGCATAGAAATTGTAGAACATCACCTATATCCTGCAAAAATATGAACATATGCAAGTAAAAACAAACAAAAATTAGCCTTTTAGATATGTTATATCCTTGAATTCGTGCATTTTAGTTGCCTTATTTGCATGTACCGATAGGTTGACTAAAATAGACTAAAATACTGAAGTGTGGGGATTTTGAGGCTGAATCAGACTCGGAGAAGATTTAGCGAGAGCAATTTGCAAGGGGTTCTCCAGAAGGAGGGTACAGCGTTACTTAATTTCTAAGTAAATTTCCCCTTAAGTTCCTTCTTAGAGGCTAACTTTCCCAAAATGTGAGTGGCATCTGGCTCCTTCCCAAACATTTGACTTCTGTGTCAACTCATCATGTTCATAAAGCTGACCACATGAAGCAGATTTGTAAAGGGATCTCCACGTCGATGCATCTCTTTTTATACAGGTGTTTTTACATGTGTGTTGCGTACCAAATGTTTTTTTAATTGGAGGTGAGTATTTTGATTTGAAAGCATGCATGCATGGTGCACCATTTTGCTGGGTCTTCAGAACACTTATATAATTGGAAAGGGATGTGTGTGCCAGATGTGTGGTTAGCTGCATTTGTAGCTTCCTTGATTTAATACCCATTTCAACATACTCTTTAAAGCCAGTTTCATACTAAAGGAGGAGTTGCCTAACAAACTGTGCCCATGGTATGTCCTACTCTGGAAAGGTTTCCAGCAGCTGTGCCAGGCAGTGGAGGCTGTGCAGGAACAATGAAGCCAGCAAAAAGTTTTCTTTTGCTTTCAGGTAGATGTGGATTTAATTGCCATTCCCCTACAGATGGCATGACTGATTTAAGATAAGCTGAAATTAGAGGCGGGGGAGGGAAGACGGCCTGGTTTAAAATCTGATTAGGGCCACTCCACTGCTGCTTTTGATCAATCTGTTGGTGCTCTAGATCAGAAAATAAGGCTGATCAAGTTTATAGCAAGAATCTAAAGCCAGGAGAAAATGTTGTGTCATATGACCCTTACTATTTTTTAGTCAATTAAAACAACTTGCTGGAAAATTTTTGAAATTTCCCTAGTGGTGCATAACTGGGACAGAATTGAACATGCAGGGGAAAAAAATCTTAAAGGTTGACATCTGTCAACAGAAGCTAAATGGAAAATATGTGGGTCGGCACTGCACAAAAGTGATTGAAAAAACCAGCAATACAGCAGTGAATGACACAGGTTGAAATAAGTAAGGGCTTGTAAACATGTAGTTTCGGTGATTGTCTCAGTTAGGGAAATAATGCAGTGATGGAGAGGATTCTACTCAAATATGCTTTCATTTGCCTTGAAACTTAACGCTTTTTATCAGCAACTTCAAATCAAATTAGACTGAATCCTCTGCGGAAATTTCACCATTGTCATGCATACATTTTCCAGCTCGGAATCTTACTAGCCCTCAATACATCCATTACTTGTGAGCAGTAAGTTCTTCACATTGTTTCCATATGGAAATTCTCCTTGAAATCAGATCTGAGTTTGTGTTCACTTGAATTTCAAATTATTCTCCGTAGTTCAGTTGGTAAAGTGTATCTTGGTCAGAATCTATTTGTAATAAAACATTGATTTGGTCTGGTCACCATTAACTTGGAGTCCTTCTGATCAGTGAGTTTTCTTCTGTTGCTCGTTTTTTACACTGATTTCTTACTGTGTATACCCTCCAGCTTCACGTGGCAGCATTTTTGGTTTTGATAACTTAAGTCTGTAAGTGCTGCTGTAAAGCTAACATATGCCTTGCTCAGCCAACTAATTAGCATGACTTTGGCAAGTTGCCTGAGGTCTTTGGGTCTGAATTAACTCACCTGTACAGACTGCTTAAAACTGGAACATCACTGAAATATCAGTGTAGGGGTAGACTTGAACAACTGGGTGACAAAAGGAGAAGGTCTAAGAGAAAGGCATTAGCAGAATGGAAATGCTTTTTTGCTCAATGTTTTGAAAGAGAGCAATGAGGTGTTAACTGCCAGCTCTTCTGAAAACATGCTTTGCAGTCTGAAGAAGGCAGAAAATAACATCTTGACTGAGGTCGTGCTTCCTTACCCTTCTGTGCACATTTAAAACTTACACCTCAAGTCCAACATTGCCAGGTTTTAATCCTTGGGATTCCACCTCACACCTTCTTCCCCAAGCACCTTTTGTCCTCTCAAGCAGTCAAGGGATAGCTAATAGAAATGAAAAATGACTTTGCACAGGGTGGGAGGGAATGTCACGTACCCCAGAGCTGCGTCTCTGTGGGGAGCAGGGCAGTCAAGGAATGCAGCCCAAGCACGCTGTCTAGCCTTAACATCTATCAGAAATGCTCACATGTGCTACCCAGGGTGAAACAGATCAACAGATGGTCCATAATCCACATTGTCTACAAAAATGATGGTATGTGTCTCCTAATCTATTAATGAGTGATAATAGCATGTTTCTTCTGCTGTGAATAGGACTCTGATTGTGCCTGCTGGCAAGCATGAGCAAACCCCTTCTGCTTTCCTCTCCCCACTCTAATGCTGCCTTTAAGCAAGGTCAGAAAGGAAAGAGCCGTGGTGTGCTGTAAAGGGAGACAGTGCTCTGGGAACCAACAGGAATCCTTCCTGGTGCTCTGTCAAACTTGTGTTTACAAGCATGCCTCTTCTCCCTTCAAGCACTCTCTGGGTCTTGTGGAGCAGACAGGATCCTTTACCTTTTATAATAAAGGCTGTTCGGGTCAAATGTTGCTGTCGGTTGTGCTGTCATGACCCCAGCCAGCATCCAGCCTCACCACCCAAATCTTACGAGCAGCCTTGTCAGGGAGGCACTGACAAGAGCAGATTTAACATAACGGTCCTATTTTGTCACGAATGCTGCTGCAACAGTGATAGTCCAGGTGGAAAACCACTGTCCTGCCAGAATTCTGGCTTTTATCCTCTTCACCCCACAAGGGAGGCATGTGCAAGTTTTGTTTCACCTCAAGAGCAGAGCTCTCAAGGCAAGAGGGATTCTAGAAAATGCTGCATGTGTCAGTGTCATGGTCAGGTTTTGACCATGAAGATGTTCAGGATTAAGGATGCAAAGCCAGACCTGCTGAGGAGGGTGAGAGCTGGCAATCCATATTTAATTATTTTTTTCCAAGTGGGTGGGGGTTTTCCTAAAATATGGGAGGTTTCAGAGTGCATGGACAAGGAGTGGGAGAGGCAGAGTGAGAGGTCTGCAGCCTGCTGCGTCCCGCAGTGGGTTGGTACCAAGGCTTATTGCCAGCTTTTGCTTATTTTCAGTGGTGTGCTAAGGAACAGTAGTTTGCATAGGTTTTGGAAGTGAGAGTTGAAAAGAAGATTTCCATCTGAAGATAAGGACAAGTTGTCTAACTTTCAGATGAAACTGTCATAAAGTTTGGAGTCCTTAAGACCTCTGGCTAATCTTCATATTTAGCCAAGACAAGAATTGGAGGTAGCACCCTCTTCTACTTGGCTCTTTTCTTCCACTGTGTTACCATATCACTCCCTACATACATACTGCATCATGTGGAATTTTTTAATCCCCTTGTGTGTACTCATCTTTTTAAGGATGATATCTGTGATACCCAGGTTCAGCCTGGAAATCTTCTGCAGTGAAGTCTAGCACAAAGAGCATGTATGGGAAGCGTAGCTGAGCATGGAGATGGCCATGACAGACAACTGAATGTAGACCACCATTCTGGGAGGAGTGTCTGGGAGGAAGCTTAACAGCTGGAGAAGGGATGGTTGGGTTATGGCAATGAGAGTGCTCTCATGGTATCTCTTTCCTCACTGGAAGAGGCCAACAATGTTTGGAAGTAGGGCTGGTTGGCAATACTTTGGCTACCTGAGCAGAGCAGAGAGAGATGAAGCCATGGTCATGGTGTGTAAGACATTCAAGAGGGATGTGGAAACGTAAATGAGGGTTGACATTTGAGCTGGCAAAACCTGGAGCCAGCTCAGAAACCACAATCACAGGTTTTCATCTCTGCTATGATGCAAACAACATCCAAATATCCACTTCCAGTAATGCAAAGGAAGACATTTCTCCCACAGCCCCCACCCTTGATATGTCCTCTCTCCTCCATGACAAAAGTTAGGGGGAAGCTTATTCAGCTGCTTGATAATACAACAGAGCTTGGACTCCTGTCAGAGCTTTCATCTGGTTTAGTAATTTATTGCTTAATTAAGTTAATACCATGTTCTGCACTGAAGATATGGCTGTCAGGGCATTGCTTAATTAAGTTAATATCTTGTCCTGCACCACGGCTGCGGCTGTCGCAGCACAGCCAGCATTGTAGCTGGAGGAGCAAGCATGGAACCAGTGGCTGAGGGGTCGACACCCTGTGCAGACATGACCACATCAGTCCAAGTTTGCCCTTGGACCCGAGAGAAAGCCTCTTCCCAGCCCGTCCTGACCTCATGCTGGGCTGTGCTCTGGTCGGAACCCTGCGAACCTTCTCCCAGGGAGGACTTCTTGCTTTCGCTTACCTGAATGGCTCACACACATGCCCCAGCGACTGCAGAGGTTTACACCCTGACCATGGGATGCTCTTTTAAAACTGCTCTTCTATTGCTAGTGCAATGCTTTCCTGCCCTGATCCCTTGCAGCGACCATCCGTGTAGTCACACACTACCGCAGAAGCGGAGCCTGGCCATCTATCCTTTTGTTCTCCCTCTCTGCAACCTCTTTGGCTCTTCAGCCACAGGTGAAGGACCGAGCAATCAGCAGAGCCAGCAGGAACTTAATTTGTGTCTAATCTTCTGCCATCGTTCACCTAGTTCAGTTGGACACCCTTGCAACGTTCATCTGCAACAGCAGGTCAAGCCCATATTCCTTAATAGTAGGAAATTGAAAGCAAACGCATCCTGCCTCAGCTACTGAAAGCTCTAAAAAAAAGATGTCCCAAATGTGATTTCATTTGTAAGTAAGTAGAGCAATTTTATTCTGCTTTTGGGTTTGTGGTTTGTTGTTTTTTTTAAGGAAGTAAATATTTAAACAGTTTCTGCACCTGAAGTAAAAATTTTATGACCATCGTTAGCATGTGTGCAGTTTCGAGTGAATTTAACCTAAAAATAAGCAGCATTCTTTTCCGTGGGGTAGATTTAGTGGGCACAGTGTTACTCGCTGTTACATCACTTCAGTGGATTTCCTCAGACCTAAGGAAAATACTTCCAAGTCACAAGTTTTAATTTATACTATTTAAAAGTGTACACATTTAAGCTGCAATTGTTGCCTCCCGAAAACAGTTTTGTTCCCGGCTTCTTTTTTTTTTTTTTAAATTAATTTGATTCACTTGTGGCGGTGGCAAGTTTTAATGGGATTTCTTTTTAATTAAAGCGAGAGCATATGAATCCCAGAGGGTAGATCCTGCTTTTGTTGAAAACCGCCCTTATACAAATAGGATGCTGTTCCATTAACAGTGCTGCAAGAAATAGATTTGAGGATTATCAGCAAGGCATGATGACAGTGCAGTCCTGCTCTAAAAACGTCTGAGATGGAAAGCAGCCCTTCTCCATCCTGATGTGCCTTTTATGAGAGAAGATAAAGGCAACTAATTATAGCAAGGACGGTAGCTGTAGCCGTTGATGAGGGAAGAAAATAAAATTAAAGCTAATGATCTTTGTTATTTGGGAGAACTTAACTGCTCGGGTATCTTTTCAGTCCCAAATTAAATGCAAACCTGTGCCAAGCCTCAGCCTCTCATTCTTGTCCTCAGGACTGACGTGCCTGTTTGTATGAAGTTGAGAGCAGACTTCAGGATTGAGTGCATAGAAAGCAGGTTTTAAAAGCAAAATACTGCATCAGGGTTTTTTTCTCCTCCCCTTAAAAATACCATCACTTGATTTTGAAGAGGAAGAGGGGCAAGCAACACGTGAGCCCAGAGCCAGAGGAAGGTGCCCAGCCTCCCTACTTGCCAACTCTCACCTCCGTGAGCCGCTGCACAGCCCTGCAGACCAGCAGAAGCACTGGATAAAGCCCTCACCCTAGTTCAGTTAATGGCAGATACTTCGCCAACTCCGCTGTGACCGGAATATCACCTGTTGCCTTTCTCTGGGTATTTTGTTGTTCTTACCATGTACCTTTATGGTGCTGTGTACCGCTTACATTGTTCAGCTACGATTCCCAGAAGAAGGCCTATTCTAAGCTTAAAAAAAAACAATAATTTTGTTTGATTAGATGAAAGGGAAAAAATCAGCTTACATATATGGGAAAATGCAAGATAAAACCTGTCAGAGGAAATTATATTATGCTTTTGTTAGGCTCAAAGAAATGTGTTTTGTATTGTGCAAACACAAAACAGTTTGCTCTCTTCCTGCACAGCTTGCCATCTTTTTTCTTTCTTTTTTTTTATAAAGGTTAGGGCTTAGAAAATGCATGTTTTCTGGAACATTTTTATTTTACTAGTTACAGATTAAATAAATCTAGAAATACTTATCTCAGATGCCCTTTTTCTCAGGAACTCTGGCAAAATTAAGAAACACTGTGATTCACAATCCGACTTTCTTGTATACCAGCATCCCAATGGCTTAGTCTTTGCAGGTCTCAAATAATTTGTAAATTACTTTGATGGAGAAGTAAGTAAAAATAAGTGACATCTGTTTGAACTTCATCAATTTCAGGAGCTTGGTTAGGGAGGAAGCAAGATGAGAGACACTTGAGTTTTGGTTTCTAAAAACTAAAATCTGATCCATAAGATTCTGCAAAAGCAAAAAGCAAATCCTTTTTTGTGTATCCCACTTCTAATTCATAGTAAGAATGAATGAAAAACTGTTAACTAGGTGCCTTTCGTGGCTTGGAGAATAGTAGGAATCGTCACTACCATGACTATTCCATATGCCATTAGTGGTCTTACTAACCTAAATTCCCTGTATCTCCTTCTTCACCAAAATGCCAGACAGTCCTTAACAAAACTTAGATGAACACAGACTTGATGGGGGGGAGAAAATCAGTAATTGCTAAGTCATGCTTCATTTTCCTGCAGTCCCAGCTGCTAACGTGTTCTTACTAATCAAGTGATAGAGGCTCTCATCTCAGCGTGTTTAGATATTTGCATGGCACTGCATATTTTCTGATGGAAATCTCATGTGAGTTACTGGGGGTTTTTATCAGCCTGTCTCTTCTGTGGTTAATGGCTCGGCTGGAGTTCAGAGAAACACACAGATACAGAAAAGATGCTACAGCAGAAAGAGTTTACATTTGGCATGCTGCTGTAATTATGTATTGCTGTAATTAATCTAACATCATCTACTGCAGAATGTCACCTGAGCGAGAAAAGTCACTGACCGTGATGACTAATCATTTAATTGCAGGCAGAGCATATGTGAGCTTGCTGATGGTGCTTAGTGCTTGCAGGGAATGGGACACAGCATGGTCAT
>NW_010536497.1:0-2512 GCF_000687285.1 Phaethon lepturus | reverse complement strand
ACCTCTGTCCTCGCCGGTGCTCTGGGTAAAATTAATTGATAAAACATAATCGCTGTATCAATGCCTTTTTAGAAAAGATAAAGTACATTTCAAAGCTAATTTAGGCCTGCAGACAAATGGCTTAAAGAAGAGCTACTGTACTGAAAAATGTCCATGTCATTTTTTCCCCAAATCATAGTTTCAATGCACACAGCCTCAGCCTGACATTCTGAATTATGGCTTTTATTAAACATTAGTAATAGAGTGCACTTAAATCATGGTTTCCCTGTAAAAGAGAGATGTGTTCAACTCAGATCTGCACATTTTAATGCCATATTTCTTCCTTTTACTCTCCCCGCAAGATAAATTTACTTACTCCACAAAAATGTTTTGCTGAAAAGAATAATTCATCCTTCAGTGTCCATCTAATGTACCTTGTGAGTAATGTGAAACGATGCAAAAATTACAATGCACCGGTCATGTCTGGAATGCTTAGATGCCTCCGAGTTAGAGGTTATGCACACACGGTATTGAAATTAGATTTAACAACTATCATCTTTTACAATGTTGCCTTGATGATTTTTTTCCCCCCTTTTATAGCTTTGATCAGATGCCTGCTGAATACATTGCCGGTTACAACCTCAAAATCTGCTGCTCTGCAAGCCCTGCTCAGCTGTGAGCCAGCTTGCCAATAGCTTTTTTTTTAAGTAGAGTATTTGTAGCCACAGTTTGCTCTAGCAGACAAAATTCAGATTTTTTTTTTTTTTGCCCGTCCGTGAGTAGATCAAAAAATGGGTCGGGGGGTAACCCGACGGCTATGGAAATAGCATCCTCCAGGTACTGGTTTTTGCTGTGCCGAGCCCCCGGGTTCTTGCAGAGCGAGGGCATCCCTGTGCCCTACGGCCGGTCACGCCGGCAGAGCTCTGCGTCCTCGGCACGGGATGCAGGGGCCAAGGGCTCTGTCCTGGTGCGTGTCCCCACCCCGGCACCGGCGCGGGGCACAGCAGCTCGCTCCCACCCAAACTCCGGCTCCAGCCTTCCCCTCCAGGTACACGCACGCGAGCCGAGCCAGCCCCTGCAACGTGACCTTTATTTAAAGGACGGCGGCCGTGCCACGGAATCGATGTCCCTCTGCGGGGAGCTCTGCATCGGAGCTGCATTGCAGTGCCAGCCCCGGGACCCAGCCGGCCACAGCTCCTACCTGAAGCCGCCACGACCCACTGACCCGCAGGCGAGCGCGGTGCCCGCGGACCTGCACCGGTACTGGGAGGGCAGGATGGGGCTTGGGATTATAAAGCACCTACAGGTATTGGGGCCGGCGGATTTGCTGAAAATCCTGGTGCTGTGAACTCAGCATGGAGTTTGAGGGACGGGGAAAAGACCGGTATTTAGTAAGCACTGCAAACCTTTTGCTTTATACCTTGGTAGCATGGTACGGACATTAACTGATTGGTCCCTCAAGGCTCCTCGCATGTTGTTAAAAGAAGCGGCCTCCCTCTCTTTCGCCAGCTCCAGGGCCCTGGGGGGTAGGAGCAAGCACCGTCCCCAGCAGCGCTCCCCGGGGACTCCCCCAGCCCTGGAACTCACACTGAGGCACCAGCGGAATATTTATGATTTATAGGGGTTTTTTGCGTTGGTACCTGGAAGGGTTATGATCCCATTATACAAAGCCTATAGGAAAACCAGTCTCGTAGATTGTTTGCAAGAGAGCTATAAAATGTGACTAAGAGAAGCAACTTCATATAGACCACACAGCAGTTTAGCAAGGTGAAATTTCTAACGGCGTCTCTATCAGCTCTGGTAACGATTCAGAGTCTGACAGAAGAGGGTTGTCTGAGTTAGCTGCTCTACAAAGAGTCCCCAAAGAGCACGTAAAAGGCTCCTCGATTTGACCTGCTTTTTTTTTTGAACTGAAGTCTGGTGGGTTGATACCAAGAGCTAAAATTATTGCTGTGCTATTGTTGTTTGGTGGCTGACAACAGGAAAATCACTGGACGATGGACGTTGGCAGTGACTTTATCGATAGGTTGGTGGCTTTGGCTATCTTCACTATGGTCCCTTCCAGCGAACTTCAGTTCCATTCAAACGTCCTCTCAAAGAGCATAAATGCTTCCAAAATGCGGTGGCAAAACCTTCAGCACATTAGCTAATAGCACATCAGAGGAAGCGTCTGGCTGCAACTGTAACCTCAGTAGGCATCTTTACATGGGAGGACGTAAACTGTCTCTGAATTATTTATTGAACCAAAGACATCAAATTGGACAATTAACCTTGAAAACTTAATTTAAGCACCATAAAAGAAAAACCTGTCCTTAATAAAAGCCAGAAGAACAAACTGTAGCAGGTTCTGCCATGGTCCGCTGCAGGAACTGGGAACTTCGGCGGGTTTGTCCCTGCAGAGAGATTAGCGCCGGAGGCGATTTGGCAGTAACCCGGCAATTTGGAGAGCAGGGCAGAAGCGCCGGCGGAGCCGTCTGCGTGCTCCTGCGAAGGACGCTCCTCCTTGGCCCCGGCTGCAGAGGCAGCCCGGGCA
>NW_010536496.1:0-6444 GCF_000687285.1 Phaethon lepturus | reverse complement strand
TAGTTCCTGAGATGCTGCCCCTGGCCCGGCTGGTGGAAACTGCCTGTCCCTCTCCTGCCCGTCAGGTGTGAGCGAGCGTGCTGCAGTACTGTCAGGCGCCAGAGACTTGGAAGACTGTTAGAGTTAGTGGATTTAACTAGCTTTTAACTTATGCTTCAGGTTACTTTTTTCAAGATTAGTCTATGCTATATAAAAATAATAACATATGTCTTCCATGAAACGCTTGCATAGTGTCATTTAACGCTGTGATCGTTTTAAGTCTTGGCAAAGCAAGTGTTACTTGTCTCTTGCCTTTCCCTCATGTATTTCTCACAGTCCTTTTCTTTCAAGATCATGTACCATGGGTGAGCCTGTATCCGAATCCGAGTTTGCAGCCTTGGCTTTTTATGCTGGTGATAAATCTTGCTGTGAATTGGTGAGTAGGTTTGAAACTAGATGAAAAACTTTCAAGCTGTTCTAGTGGGGTTTATACCTAGATGTGATCTGCAGAGTAATTGCTAGTGTTGATTAATTGAAACTGATGCCAAGATATCTTATACCACTGTATGTTATTCACTTGCAAAAGTACTGAACTGGGGTTGAGGCTGTGTATCCTCTATCAGGCAAGCTTTACTGAATGCATATATGACTATGTAAAACTAGACAGTGGTGCATAGGTCCTGTTAACAGAACTTGCCCAACCTGTTGGCCGTGTATCCAGGCTGTGCTCGGGATGATATACCTCAGAGTGACAGATTCAGTTCCTTTAATTGCAAACCAATCACAACTTCGTTCATGGGAGTTCAAGTCTGCAGATTAACTGCAGAATCTTCACCCATGCTTTGTTCTTGTCATCGCTTACATTTTTTTCTAGGTCTTTGTGCCCTAGTAAGGCCTGTGCTTATTTAGTTCTTGCTTTTATCAAATAAAGTGTAGCACTATTCTGTTTTAATATTTCCAAGAATGCTTTCTTTGACTCTTATTTTCCTCTTTCTGCTGTGTTTAAGGAGTATTAGACAACACTGGGGTAGTTAATCTTTCTGCTGCTTGGAGAATTCAGTTGTGAGTTATTTATCTTAAGTGTTGCTGCTGCCAAATACTAACTAGCTGGCCTACTATTATTCTTCCCATGTAGAAATAAAAAGTACAGGTAAATTGAATTTCGTATTTGTAAAGCTGTGTCTTTACAAGAGACCATTACCAGTAGAGTAGGGAGTTTCATTGGAAATTGTTAATATCAATAAAGATTTTTTTTGTGTGTGTGCTATGGACAAAATAAAGTACTTTAACAGTTATTTTAGCATAAGATACTAAACATTTTATCCCTTAAGGTGATGTGTGTGCTGTTCTATGGAAAAAAAGCCCTTGGATTCTGTGCAAGTGCTAAATCTTGGTTTTCCAGATTTGCTTTAGTGGAAATACCACCTTGGGCTTGATGTATAGAGCGTGTGCATAGGGGGAGAGGCTGTGTGTGGTTTGTTTTGTTTTGAGATATTTTAGCAAAATCCACGCTGTGGACTGAAGGAGACATTCAGTCATCTTTCAAGATTAACTGATTTTGAAATAATAGTTAATTTTTTCCCTCTTTGTTATCGAGTGTCCTGGTCTGTTAAATGTCAGGGTTATAATAACTTTTTTTGGAGAGTAAGCCTTGATTTACATGTAATGTGGTAATAGTTCAGAAACGCTACTTTGGCTGAAATCATGTGTTTGCTTGTCATCGATGACCTCAGGCCAAGTTAGCCATCATTGCACGGCATGCTAGTATTTCCCGAAAGTCTGACACTGAAAGAATAAAGGTCTGTTAAAGAAACTATGAAAGATGTGTTTGGTACTTAGTTTGTTTTTACACTTTTCTCCAGTCATATTCAGAAATAGCTTTGCATTTCTTTGAAATGATAATGCAGCAATACATAGACATGATACGTAGTGTTTATTAAATGAGACATATATAATGTTTTTTAAAATACTAGACTTTGTAGGGGCCTGTAAAACAAAACAGAGTCATTTATTCTTCAGCTTGAGACACTCATATGGAGTACTAGGTTTTAAACCCATTAAAGTATTGATACAGTGTGCAGCCATGAAGTAGTAAATCAACCACTCATTCCACTTACTGTGAGAGAGACATATATATTTATTTAAATATACATGCACTAATTTTCAAAACTTAATTATTATTTTTTGAAAACCTGGATTGTTGTCTTAAACATGTTTCCTTAGGTATTCTTGAATGTTATATTGCTGCCTAGTACCTGATTTTGGATTACCATTTTTTAGAATACTATTCTAGTGTGATTAATAAATTGTTTAAACTATTGAAAGTTTTCATGTCCATTCATAACTGTTAAATCTATGGATATTTTTGTAATCAATATGCAGGTAAACTTTTTTTTCATAAGACAGCAACTAAACCATTGAGTTAGGTAACTAGTAAACATGCTTTTTCACTCATTTGTTTTTGTTTGGTTTGTTTGCTTTTTGTCTGTGCTTAATGTGAATGATAAAGATTGGATCAAAAGGGGGTGGTTGTTTGGTAGTGCAAAATATTGCAGACTTTAAGTTACCTTGTTTTCCTCGGAAAACCATTGTCAGAACTGCAGAGACGTGGGAGAATGGGGAATACCAACAGTATTTTATTCTTGAGGAAATGGGATGGGGGGAAAAAGCATGGGGAATTCACCCACCTCAGATTGGTCTTAGAAGATAATGAGATGCTGATGAGCACTGAATGAGCATTATTAACATTTTATAAAAAGCTTCTGTTCAGAATGAGTAGGTACATAGAAACAATTTTCCTGCCTAGGTCCATGGTGTATGCATGAGTATTTTAATTAATTACTAAATAATTATAGTTGATAATAGTTAACTAAATACTTTTAGTTAATTTTTAATTAATTTTGCTAATTAATGTGTCTGGATTAGTATTTTAGTTTGGATCAGGAGAATGCTTTTAAAGCAAATATCCCAATTGTCCCTGTCTTCCATGTTTTGGCTTATGTTGTGAAGAGGTCTTGGAGTGTGCTAGTGGGATTCATTGGGGATGAAACTAATCTAGAAGGTGATTTTAAGAGTAATGTGCATCAACTACAAATAGGTGCTCTGTTTATGGGACTAGATCTGAACCAATGCAAACTAAAACCCCTTGAAGGGCATATAATGTGAAAGTAGACTGCTCAGTACCGAATACTTTGCTTTATAGATTTGTTTGCTATTTGATTATGCTACTTACTTATGAAGATGTAACCACAGACTGTGTTATATACTGGTCTAAGTCTGTGCAATAAGTACCTTTTCTTGAGAAAAGGAATTGGTGACAGAATGTAAAAATCACTTCCGTTCCTCCCTTCCCCTGATGTAAACAGTTTATATTGTTTTAATATTTAGAAACAGTTAAATAATCATTGTTTTAGTTAGTGTAACACGTTTTCAAGATGTGCAATGTTAAAAAATGTTAAAATATCTTTAGGGTCATGGAGTGTTTATACAGCGATCACTGCGTAAGCCTAAAACAGGTATGTAAACTAAACCAATATTACATAACTTTCTAAAGCGCTTCTTGTGCTGTGCTTGGATCTTTTGATTGCTGTTTCACTTTTTTCCTTATTTTGTCTGAGTAAGTAGAAAATTATTTCTGAGCAGAAGCATTGGTATGTTCTTTTACACTGGAAGAATTCTCATCTTTCTATCCTAATGTAATGTGCAGAAGAATGCTACACGTTTGTGAGCACAGTGTAAATAGTCAATAGTGCATACATACATGCAGTAAATTAATGTTGTGAGGATGGAGATTTGAGGCTTGTGTCCATTACCTATGTTTTAGCTATAGCTGTTTCAGCTGTATATGTCTAAAGACACCTTCAACTTGATCTTTGTAGGTAAAGTTTTGCAGTTAGAATATTTAAAAAAAAATTAATAGTTGTAGAAAAGCAGGTGGCTCAACAATAAGTCAAGTTCTTCAAAACTGTATTCACTATACAGATGGTAAGCTGTAATATCTGAAACTCAGGTGGACACAGCCAGCTGTGTAAAATGAACTTTTGCATATATTCAGACTCAAACTGCTTCTGCTCTGAATGCCGCATCAGTAGTCTAATAAGGATCTTTACCTTTTAAAGACAATCTCTGAGGGAAATGTATTGTGTTTTTGAAAGAGCCATGTATCACACACATAATGGCCTCTGGAGGAAAAAAGAATACTGCTGATCTTTTTGTACCTTGTTGCTACATACCACACTACTCTGGATTTATTGTAGAAAATAATTGAACAGGTGCAGTTAAAGAGGCTCATGTTCTATCTTAAATAGCATCCATTATATCCATTAAACAGCTCACAGCCCTTATTAGGCTCCTTGTTAGAAGCAGGCTGCATTTATTAATTTCTAATGTATTACATCAGTGCAATTCAGAACACAGGCAATTCCTTGAGCAAGGAGTGTAAAGCCTGCCAGCATGTCCCTATTCTTACCTCCATATAAATTCCCTCTCCTCTTCAATTTATAAAAAATCTCAAGTTGCCAGGTGTAGAGCATTCAAGTTTCCTTGTTTTGATTAGATAGTACATAGGAATACAGTATGGAAATAACTGATGTTTTTGAATGTTTATTTGGACTTTGATTACTTGTAATGCCTGAATTGTATAGTCTAATTCCTAACTGTTTTCTTGAAGATGTTGATCCCTGTGAAGTGTGGTGCAGTCAGCCAGCTGAGTTATTAAGAGAATATTGCAACATTATCAAAATACGCATCTTTTGGCCTCTTCTCTTCAAAAGTGAAAGTAATTCTTCGGTAGCTGATTGGAGGTAAGTAATCATGTCCATGAAGTAATTTCATCAGCCTTGTTGTGGTTTAACCCTAGTCAGCAACTAAGCAGCACACGGTTGCTCGCTCACTCCCCCCACAGTGGGATGGGGGAAGAGAATTGAAAGGGTAAAAGTAAGAAAATATGTGGGTTGAGATAAAGACAGTTTAATAGGTAAAGGAAAAGGCACATGCAAAATGAGGAATTCATTCACTACTTCCCATCGCCAGGCAGGTGTTCAGCAATCTCCAGGAAAGCAGGGCTCTGTCACATGTAACGGTTACTTGGGAAGACAAAATGCCCTAACTCCAAACATCCCTCCCTTCCTTCTTCTTCCCTCAGCTTTATATGCTGAGCATGACGTCGTATGGTATGGAATATCCCTGTGGTCAGTTGGGGTCAGCTGTCCCAGCTGTGTCCTCTCCCAACTTGTGCACCCCCAGCCTGCTCGCTGGTGGGGTGGTGTGAGCAGCAGAAAAGACCTTGACTCTGTGTAAACACTGCTGAGCAGTAACAAGAACATCCCTGAATTATCAACACTATTTTCAGCACAGATCCAAAACACATCCCCATACTAGCTACTGTGAAGAAAATTAACTCTATCCCAGCCAAAACCAAGACAAGCCTTTACATTTCTTTTTGTTACCTGTGAAAGATCGATGTATACTTTCAGTAGGGGCTAAACTGTCTGCAGGAATGTTTTTACCAGTGGGCCAAGTTCGTTAAGGTCAGAAGGCACAGTTCTTGAATATACAGAAGAAAATATTAAGAATGGGTTTCTGAAGTTTGGAATCTTAAGAGTGTATTTAAGTACTTAAACAGATGCTTTACATTTCAAAAGTACCAAAAGCTTTGCAGCTTTTTTTTTTCCTCTTCTGAAGTACTTTATTTGAGTTCGTAACCATGCTCTCGCTTAGATCTAATTATGATAAATATTGGTAATTAAGACCATGTAACACAGTGTTATTTTTCTAAATAATAACCTGTTCTGTTTTTAAGCAGTTCACAGATTTTAGACCGGAATTGGAAGAGACTCTGTGATTTAGAGGTTTTGGAAGACCTTGTTGATTTAATTAAAAAAGTCGTTGTAAGTACTATATTTTAATTTTGTGTAAGTTTCCACGTATAATGGGTTAATTAATTCTGTACCTTATGTAGCTTGGGATTGTATCTTAAATTAGTCATTTCCTTTTGCTGGACTGAATAAGTCACCTGATAGTTGAGTTGCAGCTTTCTAAATGGAAAGCGTGTCATAGGCTGTATTACAGTTGGAGTAACTTAAGTGTTTGTGGTCAATAATACAGTTGACTGACTGGAGCCCTTATAAATTGCTAAGAAGATGGGTCATATCGGTGACAAAAATGGCACTACTCCCTGGTGAACAAGTTAAATACTTTTTTTTTCTCATTCAGCAAAGTATAGTTAAAATTTGCTATTGTTGCTGACTTAAAAGAGAAACATAACAGTGCAGAGGAGAGAATGATATAAGAAATGTTCTCAGCAGCTGAAGGGAAAAGGTGGTGGTGGTGTGTTTATTTTTTTAAATTTAGGTATGACGTGTTTTTAAAAAAAATTGTTTGTTGAAATTCTGTGCTCAACCCCAAGCTACACTTTTCCAGTCCACCTTACTGTTAACCTGCACTTCGGCCACAACAACCCCATGC
>NW_010536495.1:28031-35000 GCF_000687285.1 Phaethon lepturus | reverse complement strand
TGCTGGAGGTGGAGATGACGGAGGGTATGCGTTGTTGAGCGGGTATTTGGGTGGGGCTTCTGTGTTCTTCACTCTGGTGAAATTGATGCAACGACCCTAAAACAAAAGAGAACAGAGTGGGAAAGCACAGTTACTGATTGCGGCACTGGCATCACGGCTGAGACCCCTTCCTGGCTGGTGCAAACGTGACATCAGTGTAAGCATTCCTGGGCACACCGCTTTGCTCCCTCTTTCTCGGAGACTGATGTTAATAAAAGCAAGTGCTGAGCAACAAAGAGGTTAAACCATAACAACAGCTTTTGTAGTGAAGAAGGATGAAATCTGCTCATACTTTTTTCCGACTCCAGGACATTTAAACAGAGCATCAAGTACTTCAAGTCATACTGAAGCTGCAAGAGCTGCCAAGAGCCATTCCTGTTCTTCAGAGCTGGCATCTGAGTCAGTGCACGACCCGTGGTCCCTGCCTCTACAGATGCCTCTTCCCAGATCTCAGTCTTAAACTTCCAACAGCATGAAGTCTGGACTTTGCACCTTTGGAGCCTGTCTCTCCTTCAAATACCCGTCTTTTGTGTCCTATTTCTAATAATTTGCCAAGCAGGCGGAAGAGAAGATTTGTTCAACTAAGACAGTTTCTTGCTCGGAATTTTTCCTGAAATACATCCATTCTTCATTAGGATGTCTTGATACTCTAATGCTCATGAGAAGCCAATAAACTGCTTTTCTTGCTCTTTGGTGCTAAGCTACAGTTTGTTGTACATTTTTAAACAAAACCTTTGCCCTCTGAGCTGTTCTTTTTTTTTTTTTCTCCTAAGTTCCACCTGCGAAAGATCCCACTGTAAATACTCAAATGTCAGAATCAGCACTATTGTATTATGGATTCATTCTTTTAGATATGAAATCACCCAAAAAGGCACTAGAGGATTTCTGAGTCCATACTTTGTTTTTGGATTTGTGAGTGTGAGCTTATTTTCTGTTTTCCTCTTTCCTCTCCCAAAGTAAATGTTTTTCCTGGTGAAAAAATGCCAGATGGAGCATCGAGCCCATGCAGGCTGGAATAGATCTGGTCAGCCATTTTGAATCCTCTGCACAGCTCTGTATCTTCTCCCTGCTCTCCCCAGCCTACGGACAAATGCTCTGCAGAAGAAGGACCCAAAGTGAAGGAGGGGACATGCTGGTAGAAAGGCAGAAGGGTGCTGCAGAAGGATTTGACAGGGTTGAGAGGAGCTGGCGTGGAAGGGGCTGACACATGAAGAGATACAGACAGCTCCTCTCCAAGAGCTCTGCCAATTATATCATCATGCTCCGTGGATATGAAGAAACATCTGTCTGAGCCTTAGCCGTTCAGCAGAGGAAAGTGGATTCCTTGCTGAAGCGATGAAGTATGCAGAGCAGCCCACAGCTGAGTGCAGGCTGTCTTGTGCAAGCAAAGGTCGTTTAAGGAAAACAAAGATTTCACAGCGCCTTGAACTGCATCAAGTTCAAGATGAGAACATCACCTCAGGGCTGCTCTGAGCGCGGTGGCAGCTGAACCCTGTCTGCACGGCTCAGCCCTGGCCTTCTGTCAGCCAGAAGAACCTCTAGCTTCAGCTCAGGCTCTCCTCGAGGAATCAGGCTCCGGGACAGAGCACAGACCCGCGTAACGCTCATGAATACACCCATGGCAATGCCCCTCCTTGAGGATTAAGGCTCTCTCAGTTAAGGTTTGTCCTTACAGCATGGCAACACAGAGGTGAAGAGGGAAGAGAGGCTTGACCGCTGCTCTGTACACTGCACTACCATTAGCGTCTGTGCAGCGGGGTCATGTTCTCCATCCCTCGCACAGGACAAAACGCCAGTACAAAAAGAAGTGCCAGAGTGGGGAACGCCCCTGACCAGAAACACTACGCTCCCTCCGCAGCATCCCGGAGTCTCTGACGCTGGCCAGAAAGGGGACACCATCTGATAAGCAGAGGAAAGCCTGAAATAAGCACGTGGCTGTCTCATCTCAGAGTTGCCCTGGTTCTATTTGCTCTTTGTGGGCTGGTATCTCTGCTTTAATGTCATTTTAATGCACTTTTCTGTGATTTTAAGTAAATAGTGTGGGGCAGGCCTGCTGGGTGAGTGAAAGTCTGAACCCAAGATTAACCAATTCTACTCAGAAAAGTAGAATGAGAATGTTTTCCTTGTTCTAGTTCCACATCTCCTGCAATGTGACCTTAGTAGCTGCAGACTATTACTTGCACTAGTTTTGTTTTCTTTATTTATGTTGAGAATAAAATAAACCCGAACAAAAAGCAGCACTCCAGGAATCCCAGCCAGAGAACAAAAGGTTGCAATTGTTTTTGTGCGGAGAGATACTCTGTCTGGATGCTCCAGGGGTGAGGTTATGGTGCTGCTGATCCAAATGGAACTGAGCACTGCCCTAAGAGCATTCGAGAGGATGCGATGAGGGCTCAGAAATCTTTGAGTTTGGGGCCAGGCTTGAGGACTGAAAACCATCTAGTACTCACAGCAATGCCCCAGGCATGGTCCAAAATGCTAAGAGAGTACATCCTGTGCATCGGCAAAGATTTGACTTCTTTTTGATGAAAACTGGCTTGCATCAGCAGTGCCATTACCAAAAAAAGGTGCTAGCAATTCATACCAATGTATAGCTGCACTATGTTCACGGTAGTTTTTGTAGTCAGCTACCACCTAGTGAGCCTGTGTCCATGAACTACTGCTTATATCCAGGACTAATGATAAAGCTTTTTCTCCACTAATAGGGTTGCTTTGAAATTAAAGAACTCTTTTTTCAAACATGATTGAATCTCCACTGTCCTTGATAACTGTGCTTTACCATGGGCCTGTTGGACATGCTGTCTGGTTTGAACAAGTACTCGGTCTGGAGTCGGAGCATAAGCCGCTCAGACGCAGACCAGAGAAGGGACAGGGATTGCAGGCACGACAGACAGGCTTGACCCAGAGCTACAGCATGTAGCTGTACTCACCGGATTACCTCTTCCTCATTCCCTTGTGCATTACGCTGGCCTAACTTCAGAGTTCAAACCTTCTTCACCTTAAAACAGGATACAGTGTGCCTTTTTCTCAGCTCAAGCATGCCGTTCCTGATCTCCTCCTATTTCCTTTGCTGCTTGGGTCAGCTGCTCTGCAGTGAATTGACAGTGACCTGTTTGGCAACACTTTCTACTACTGTGCAATGGGTAATTCTGCAAGGCATCCAGCATGTGCGAAGGGCAGATACACAGTTCAGGCTTCCTCCTCCTTTCACGTGAACTGACAGACCAAGGGAGTTCTTGTGTTTCATTGCTTGACATTTCTCTCACCCATGCAGATGGGGGTGGGGAGAATGCCAGATTGGAGTTTTCAGTCCAAATGGGCTGAAATGGACTTTGGCAGCTACAGTGCCTCAGAGGAGATGGAGAAGCCAACATCTCCTAGGGGAGGAGAACTGTCAGATTGAATGACGAGGAGATATCCAGGAAACAAATTACTATGCCACTGCACAGGACAGGCAGAAGATGTTTTACTCGTGCCCTGGGTACAACTGCAAAGCAGACCCAGGAGGAAGAAAGCTACTTTAACCAAAAAGTTGGATGTTAAACAGGGCTCCCATCTTGTATCTAGCCATATGGTAATAGACGCAAAAGTGCAGAGGTTGTGCTAGCCAGAGTGCAACTGCAAACAAGTAATCCTAGAGCTCCGGAAGACCCGGCTTTCTCTGAAATGTGTGTCGAGAGATGTGTTTTCCCACCTGCACTTACCAGAAGGGGGCCCTGATTCACAGCTGGGCTTTGTACCATGCAATTGCAATAGAAAACGAAAACATGAGTATTGACCTACTCCATGGTTCAGTGCTGTTTTATCTGGAAAACTGTCTGGATGAAGATCAAGTTGGCTGGCTAATCACCCCTCCATTCGAGCTTTTACAGGGGTCTCCATTGCTAGCACAGTTCAGTTCATCCCACAGGTCACAGAAGTTGACATGAGCAGTAATAGACCCTCTAAACAAACTGCCCCAAATGCCTTGTTCAGCCTTTGGATCTGGATACAAAACCAGAGTGTCTGAGACACTACAAATAAGAGGAGTGTGGGATCTCTCTAGAGTCAGCGGCAACATAAGGACTTTCACATGACTGTGATTTTAGGAGGGTCTCAATGGCCACCAGTTAGCAGCCTCTCCTGGCTATCCACCAACGTTTATCACCTTATTTAGGTGTCCAAATTTAGATGGGGTGTATGTGGAAGGTGGTGGCAGAACACCCAGCAGCCAGGAAATGAACCTATTTCCACCAAATGCTACTTTGGATTCTTAAACAGAAGACACTTTTCATCCCAGGAGAAAAAACTCTTTAACCAGATTATACCAGAGCTTTGAGAATAAGAGGAGATGATTCTATTAGTCTTTCTAGCAGGCAGACAGTAGTTGGAGATACAGAATATATGAACGTAGGGAGCAGGCTGTGTATTAAAAGGCTGCTGTGTTGAACGCCTTGGCTAGGTTTTACTTCCCTTTCTGCAGCCACAATGCTTCAGGGGGAGAGTCACAGCTGTGCCTCAGAAGAGACAATTGAAGCAATATGGAGACATTATTAGATCTGAAATTTAGTGGAATCAGCAAAATCAGTGAAGGCAATTCACTCTCACATTTTATGTTGTTTTTCTAGAGAATTCTGCTCACAGGCATATGCATAAAGAATTCTGCTTGGAGTGGCCTTGCTCTTTCACCTTCAACAGCTCATTATCTTAGGGATGAAGGCAGGCAGCGCTGCCTTTAGGACAACAAAACACTCGGCCGTGGGAGGCACGTCTCCTCTGACCATGGGCCTCACCCTGAGAGCTCTTTGCATGCGGAGTGCCGTAGGGTTGCACGCTTGATCCAAGCTTTTCCTTTTGTTCTTCACATCTGGTTGACTGAGGAGCGCTGCAAGGGTTGAACGAGAAGGGTGGGATGTGGGGTGAGGGGGACATTAGGCTACTGAGGTCATAGCACAGGGTGGTGGTTGCTGAGTGTTCAAGAGAGCAAGCTAGAGCATTTGTGTCTTGGACACGGATCTGGCAAGCAGGGGTGCAAAAAGCAGCAGATGCCTCAGCCAAGTTGTGGCATTTCCTAGGAACTCCACAGCCTTGTCCAAGCCACTTCCCACCCCCTCCTGCCTCTCTTTCTGCTTTTATCTGAGTCTGGAAACTAACTGGGAGAGGGACTGACGCTTAGAGCACCAGTGCACAATGCCCTGCCCAGACGTCTACCTGCACAGAGGCACTGGCTGGGATTCGGCACGTTGAATCCAGCTGCAGGGAGGAGGGACCTATCTCTTGGGATATTGCAGTATTTCTTTTTTCTCTGACCAGCTAGCTCTCCGTCCCCCATCACAGCAGGGCTCAAACTAGGACGAAGCTTTTTTCTTTTTTTCATTTCAGCTCTGCTAGTGGTTCTAGCTGTCCAGGGTGAGGCTCACACATGGCACAGCAGAAAGGTAATTTAGGAAAGGGAAGTGGTCCCAGAGCAGTGGCATGCCCTCCACGGTACTGAAAAGATATCTCTTTAACAGAGGAAGATGGAGCATAGTTTTCTGAAGTGAAGATGAAAAATGTTTCTGTTTCTCTTGGTTTCCTATCAAGCTGGAATTAATACCTGGAAAAATATCAACATTTTAAGATCATAAAACACTGGGACTGGCTTCTGAGCTCTTGAGTTTAAAGAGGCACTGGAAAAGATATGATCCTTAACGTTGTTTTGTATGGGTCATTAGTAATTCAAACTTTCCATAAACAATATCCTGGTTTACCCTGTTGTTATGAGAAAGAGAGAAGAATAAGAAGAAATGCAGTAATAAAGAGAAAAGGAGAGAAAATGAAAAGAAGAGAGAAAGAAAAGTAAAAATTAACCCATGATTTGATACCCGATTCTGAATCAAGCATGCACAAAAACTTGTAGGAGATACTGTACAAATGAATAATAGGCAAATATTAAAAATATATAAGAATTACCACTAGTCTCTGCAAAGAGATGATTTACTAAACTGTAGCTGCTTTAAAAGCAAAGCACATTCATGGATGAGAGAAACGAATGCTAAATTCTCCAAGCAAAGCCTCCCTACCAAAGATCTCGGGTGCTTGATTTGAACTCAGTCCAGACATGAAATTTCCACAAACATCTGTGAGGGTGATGAGTGGGGAGAAAAGGAGGAATAGAGAGTGGAGAGTCCCAGTGGATCTGATAGCAGCTCTGAGCCCCACAGGGAAAGGAAGGCGGTAAATTGGCAGTTTGCCGGTCTGCAGCCTGCAAGAGCCAAACGGCACAGACAGCTCATGCTGCCTCTCCTGTGGCTACAGAGAAAAAATTGCCTGTAGCCAACGTGGTGTGGATCCCCTCTAGTGAAAGTGGTCTTCACAGAGGGTACTTTACAAAACCTCTCTCCAAAAATGCATCCCTTCCTACCTGGACAAAAGTGATACTGGGAAAAGACCAGGGTGTGAATAATCAGTATTTGCTTCCCACCGACATTTTATCATCTGGGAACAGCATTGGCCGGGGGGGGTCATTAACCCTGGGGACCTCTTGGGTTCCCAGGGGGTTTTGCTGCTCTGAACCCCTGTCAACATAACCCCTCAAATCCCAGGCAGCTTCTGCTACGTGGTAGGATTCTGAGAGCTTGAAATATCCTTGCTTGCATGACCTGAGCTGGCAGCATGCTGCCTTTTAAATCACACAAGGGTGTCTGGAGACAGTTTTAGGAAACTGTTAACTAGCTTCTGGGCTTTGTTAGCCAGCCTCTCTCAGTGAGATCAGTCTGTGTTGAGTGAGCTTGGTGATGCCTCCTGCAGCAAGCACACTAATTACACGGCTACCTCTGTATCTGTTAGTCACCAAACAACTATTAAAACTGTCTCATTTCGTGATAAAACATCACCGCAACAGAACCATTCCCATCTGTGTCTCATTACTAAATCAGGGCCTAGAACTCAACGTTGCTCATAAAACCTACC
>NW_010536495.1:0-28000 GCF_000687285.1 Phaethon lepturus | reverse complement strand
CATTCCTGCCACCTTGGATAGTCAATAAATAATAAATTGGAGGCCTGACCTATTTTCTCCCAATATTAAGAGGAAGACTTCCATTGATAAGATCATTACTCCGACAGGGTTCTAATAACCTGGTCTCTTATTGCAGATGCAGCACTGAAAACTATGGACTGTTATGGTTTACCTTAAAAGACCTTATGAAAAGTACTGCAGAGTGCTAAAGTTTGGAGAAAGATCCAGAGTTTTCCTTCGGGTCTCAGTACTACACACCACACTAGATTTGGCTTTCTAACTCCCAGGAATAGTATGGTACAAAATGGCATTTCCATCTGAAGCCAGTAAAGAGGTGGGATTTACCCCAACTGAAAATGATAAACACATTATCAAAACTAGTGACAAGGCCATCTTACACATGGCCACTGAACTCCAATTATATCAGTTTCCTACACTGTAGACAGGCATCATGTCTAAATTCAGAAGGAAAAAAAGAAGCAGAAAATCTACCTAACTTTCTTTGATGCCTTGATATGGTTTGGTCTATTCAGATGTTAAAGCAGTAGTTTGTATTTGTATGATCCTGTTCTGTTCAAGCAACCCAAAAGAAGTATGCATTGAAGAATAGCGGAAATTACTTTAAACACCACGAAATATTGTAACTTTTGCAGATCTTTCACAGAATTTGAAATAAGTAAGAACTTCCTTAGAGTATCAGCTCACTCATGTCGGCTTATGACTAAAGCTCACATATACCTATGTAAATAGCACTGTGCATCTGAGGGCCCCACAGTACAGAGAGTGGTTCTGCCAATTCACCCTCTGGTTGAAATCTTACTCATAAGCTTACTCATAACTTCTCGTCTGTGCCTGGCTCTTCAGACCTACCACAACCCAGATAATACCCATTGCTCTGCCAGCCTCTGGTTCTTGATATCTGCAACTACATTATACTGAAAAGAAAACAATCAGAGCAAACTCCTACAAAAAGTGAAACAAGATGATACAGGCTTCTACCTTGCCAAATTTGAGCGTGGGAATGAGCTTAATAGCCTCAATCTTTGGCTCATGCCAGAGTTCGGGAGTGTGGCGCGCTCAGTGATGAGTGGGCATTCGTATGTCAGCAAACGGGCCTGATTACTTTTGCAGGAGCTAGTTTTGGCTTATTTACACTGTGGGGTGGGTGTCATTTCCAGGAAGATCTGGTCATTCTTCCCATTGTCTTTCTGGAAAGAGGTAGCTAGTCTTGGAGAAATGCTGAGTGACACATCAAAGACAGTGTCTCACACAGGATTGTAATCTTTCATCTGGAGCTTGAATAACAAAACCTACTGAGTATGAGGAAAAGAGAGAAAAATTCAAATGAAAAATGAAACACATTCTTTTGGCAGCGATAACTGGAACAACTAATCAAGGGCAGTGGTAAACATCCCTCTGGAGAGGAAGAAAGAGCCTGCAGGATCTTGCAGTCTGCAGAAATCAGTGATCTGGGGAGGATCTCTGGGTGCAATTTGTCTTTAGGCAAAGAAGGTGGGGCATGGTTCAGGACAGGATCTTCCACGATGTAAACGTGAGAACAGAACTCAATGGCTGTTTTCATGTTACACAACTCAGGAAAACTCACTGTGCAGGGCAGTGCTAATGGCTCGAGGAACAGGAATTACTGTCCGCTGAATATTGCCCTACCAGTACGTAGTGAGAAATAATTCCTGTCCCTGCAGTCCGTTTGCTGGATTTGCCTTGGCTTCTGAGGCAGATCTCTGACTGTCAATGGTAAAGGCATAACCTTGTTATTCTGTCTAGGGGAGATTTTGCCCTGGATCGAGACATGACTGGGACGCTCCCTTTATGAGCTGGCTACTCCCTGCTTCAGGAACAGAGGTCCGGCAGTTCAGGAGCAAGCTCTATCCTTTGTTTTTACAGTAACGAGCAGTCTGCTTTGCAGTAGTCCTGCAAGCTGATGAGCAGATCACTGGGCTTTTGGCTCTGGAGCTGTTAGTTCCAGGAAAAAGAGCTAATGTTTAAGTTAACTTTTCCATGGCTATTAATGGAAAACCACACAGCAATAGTATGTGTGGAAAGGTTAGAATTTTGTTCTCAAGCTCTGCAACCTATCAACAGAAACCTGCTAGCTTAGGCTTAACGACGGGTCAAACAATAGCTCCTTATCAGCACTTGTGCCTTTCTGAGTCTGCAGAAAGAAGAATCATTGAGTTAAGTAGCAACTTAGCAACATATAGGTGTGTGTGCGGTGACTTGGGAGTCCATGCAGCTGGTTTTATTCTCAGGTCTGAAAAGGGAATGTGGTCTAGTGTGTAAAGCAGGGGAATTCAAAATCGTATCTCCTGGTTTCTGTTCTTTGTTTCAGGAGGAGGTTTCTATTCATGACACTGTGAGACAGCATGGTGTGAAATCAGACAATTATCTTAAATCTGAATTTCCTCGTCTCTAAAATAGACTTCTAATTCAAACTAAGAGAGGACTCGGGGGACTTTACAGGATGATAGATTTTGCTCATGCGCTTTGGATGTTCGTAGTTAGTAATACCTAACCTTCCCCATATCACCGTTCATCTCGGCTACTCTATAGCGAAACAGAGTTCCGTGAACTCACTAGAGGTTTGTGTGGCAGAATTTGCTTCTCCGTATCCAATCATGAACAAATAATTACAGCTTTGGGGATGTTTTCATTGGATTTGTGCACTCCAAGCAAAGGCCCAGCCCAGGCTAACTGCTACATTCCTTCTGTGTTTTTTGATATAGCTTAATATGTAATACTATCAATAATGCAGCCTCAAGGTAAAAACTATTCCTGTGTGCCAGCAATACTTAATGGGCTTTACAGTTCCTCATGAACCTACTAACGGCTGAGCTTGTTGCAAGTGCGTGACAGCTGACAACGAATCATTGCTGCTAATGCTGAAATAAATTGCCTTTGTGCTCCCCGTGGTCTGTCAGTCACTGGGGGCACAGGGTGGGACATCATTTACCAGGTATAGGCGCCTACTGCTTGTAGGGACATACAGGTAGAGGTTCTTCACGACTGGTAGAGTCCTGCACTCCTCTTTGAAAGAGAGCGGGCTTTGATGTAGACGTAGCCACTTGCCTTGGGAAGGGGGTGACACACACAGCACAGCTCCTGCAGGCTTCAGCAGGCCGCCAGTTACAGCAGAGTAAGAGGGAGAGCCGAAGCCCTGGCAGCAGAACAGCATTGCATAAAGCAGCACAAGGCCAGCTGGAGTTACACTAGCCACCCACACAGAGCGGCTGCTGCCCTGCCACGCACTACCGCGTCTCTTTATGGCTCTTCCAACATGCCACTTACAGGTTTGGAATTTGTATGTGTATTAACAAAAGCAGATCAGAAAGCAGGGCCCTGCTGTTATTAGGACTTACACGTGTGATGCCAGGGATGGCTGACCAGGGTGGTGTGGCTCTGACACTACCAGTGTTACACTTGAATCTGTCTTTGTGTGACACGCTGATATGGCGTGAGCCATTCTACCGACTGTCCCACTCCTAGATCCACCGTGCCTTTGTCTTCACAACTTCCACCTTAAATCTTCAATTTGACACTGTTTGCCCTTTCTGTACTTCATGCAGGATATTTGCCCAGGGTCCTGCAGGTGGGGGCCTGACCAGGGAAAGCCAAGGATTGAATTAAGCTGTGTTTGAGTCATCCCTTTCTGTGACTTGGACTACAGGTAAAGCATCTGCTGCTGATGCTTTTGTTTCTGGGTGGCTTAGCATGCCTAGCATGTCCCTGAAGGCCCTTTGATCGCTGATGTAAGACCTAGGGTTCCCCTCACAAGTTCTCAGTGCAGATGGACCCACATACAGTCCAAATTTTTCAGCTGGGGCTGCTGCTTATTTTTAGGAATTTATTGCCATCCCACAAGCAACAATGACCTCCCATAAGGAGAAGGAGAGTAAGTCCAGCCCACTGCTGGAAGCTGCACGAGGGAAACAGAATGCAAATGCAACACTAACATTCACTCAGCAAGAAACATGCATGGGAGAGATGGGTTTTCCAGACATCTGTCACAAGGTGATTCTCTCTGTATCAAAACCCTATTCTTTCTGTTACAGGATTTTCACTTCCTATGTTTTTACAGATTTCTAAGAACCTAAACACCTTCCTAACAAATTTGCAATGTTTTCTGCGAGAATTCTGTGAATTTACATACCTAGACACTTTTCTGCATCTGGTCTCCTGGGTTCTGCAATTCTACCCCGTAGCATAGCATTATTATCATTGCACTGCTCCAGTAAGAGTTTTACTCCAACAGTTATTTCCTTTACCCCACAGCTGCAGAACTACTCACTCCACGCAGAGGAAAGTTTGAATTGTGCTGCTCCATCGGCTTGTTTTGCCTTCTGCTCTTTAAAACAAACGAGGAACCCCTTTTGTTTCTCAGCTCATTATACTGAAGGCTGCCCTTTCCACAAGCCCCACGCAGGAATATGCTTCGAGCAGAGAGTCTGCCCAGTCCCTCACTGCTCTGGAAATCTCAAGTCAACACTTAAGCAAGGTAATTTCTTGCCTCAATTCAAATCACACTTTACAGTAAAGCTCAGCACTTGTGACAGTTTCAGTGCCGTACTAAAACGTGGACAAAGCCCGTTTCATACAGTTTCTCGGAGGAGCAAAATGCAGTTGTGTGCTTGGGGCTAGGGAGAACGTGAAGGGAGGCAGACCTAGAGTGGAAACACAAGCCCCTGCCGTTGTATCAAGAGGGGAGGTGGTATTGAGTTAGACAGAGAAACCCACATCACCACCTAAGTGCTTGCACCTAGACATCTGTCCTCTGGCAAACAAAAATATATTCTGCTGGTTTTGCATAGTTTGCCACACCTGATGGTCTAATTCCCTGTCCCACTAGTCCGGAAGAGTATTGCTCTGACCCAGCAAGAGTTTTGCCCTCTGCCCCTCCTACGGCCCGATGTCCAGAGGCAGTGCCTGCTCCGGGCTCTAACACACTTAAATAGTTCAGATTTAATTTCCTTCCATTTCAGCACTGCATGGGGAGTGAGAAACAACTAGTTATTTCCCAGATAGGTCTTTGCAAGCACACAGCTTTCTCCACAAGACAAGGGGAAGTCATGGAAAGGAGACTTTGTTTTCTGAGAGTTTGAATTTGCCAGAAATAAAAAGAAGTTTGCATTCCTCAAATGGCACAGCAGCCAGTGCTAATCTCCTGGGTGAAACACCCAATTATGTGCAGCAGTTTAAAGGTTTTCCAGGTTTTTCAAAGCATAAGAACAGACAGAGAAGGAGGAAAATTTACAGTAATGTGGTAATGATTCAGGCTGCTTTTTTCCTCCTCTGCATTTTGTAGACACAATGATGATCGCCCACTCAGCTAGGAGTGCTGAAGGAGGTCTGTCCCATGAACTGAGAATCATGGTCTGCTGAAACAGGTCGGCTCCTGACACAGGTGCCGAAGATGGTGTGTGGACAGACTTGGCAAAGCTAGCTCCTGGTTCCCACTGAGTTTCTTCTTGTAACACCTCAGCTTGCAAAAGAAAAAAGAACCCTGGGACACCACAGAAGAAACACTGCTGGACTTCTAGTTTAAACTATCTGCGTGTCATACAAGTCTAAAATGTACAGACCTGAACCTCGCAACCCTGAATCTCTGTACTATGAGCATGACGTGGTAACCAGGTGAACCCACAGGCCACTGTGCAAACCTATAGAGACACTTGTAAATACAGCTGTCCCTGCTCACAGCCACGGCTGATACTAATCCTTTCAATTTATTACTGAGTTCCAGCCTTCATTTTCACAAATGCTTTGGGAAAGAAAATACATTGGATTAGCCGCATTTAGAGGACAGAAAAAAGCCTCTGAGAACTGGAAGGTAATTAATTGTCTTGGTCAAGGTCACTCTGTGTGTCAGCGGCAGAGACTGGAGCGACTTTAGGCTTCGACTCCCAGTCTAGTGCCCAAACCTCAGATCTCCCTGCTGCCATATGAGAACAGCCCTCAAACCTCCAGCTCAGTTGGACATCTTAGATCTAGAATTATACTAGCACGATGCAAATTAAGAGAGCCATCAATCTTTAGGCTTAAGAGTTTCAGAGCATTACTGGCTGGGGCCAGACAGCTCTTTGCCATCCCCTGTTGCACAGCAGTGTAGAGGTAGGCCCCCGGTCAGCAGCACTGGATTCTCCAGAAATGCAGTGGGACTTCACATGCAGGAACAAGTCCTTGCTTTGCAGAATCGGGTCCCTCACAAAAAACTGTCATTTGGGATGAATGGCTGATATAATCCAGAGTGGTCATCTGAAGTCCTTAGGCTGCACAAAACATTCACAGTGAAGCCTGAAATCAAGTTAATTTGAGGTTTTGGCATTTCACTGTAATATAAAAACATTAGCATGATCGTAGGGCAGAGGGAGCTTTGTAAGCTTTTGTTAAAAAACAGTGCTTTTTTGTAGTGAAGATTCATGCAATCTGGCTGTAAATTTGCCTTATTTCATACTCTGGCTGTTCTATTTATATTAAGGTCATTTTTTTATGTCAGCACATGCACACACACACATTCTTGCTTTCATAGTAAGAAGAACAATTGCAATTACTTTAACGGGGACATTTTCATGTATTTCGTAGCCTCATCCTCTCGTCATAACTAACCACAATTTGTACCAGAACCATATCGCTGAGATCTAACAAGATATAAGCTTATGTGATTTCACCAGTAGACTTGCAAAACTATACTAGTTCTGGAAAAAGCTCCTCTCCCTGCGTCTTTGTTAATTTAGGTAGGACATATCTTTACACATAATTACACATGGGTTTGTTATACTTTTCCTCCGTATTTATACCCATCTATATCTATATTTACCTATACAAGCACAAAATGAAAATGCAATTCAATAAAAATTTAAAATATAATTTCCTCCCAGATTGAGATGGTCCTGGCCAAGTCTGAGCTCAAAACACATTTTAATAATCTCCTCATAAATTCCTGACAGAACTATGTTTATCAAGGAAATGCAACTGACACTTCAGAGAGACACTAATTACTTGGATCCTGTGCTTAGTGAGCAATTCTCACAAATAAGCAATAAGCATTCCCTTACTCCATTATAAAAGCAATGAAGTTTTCTAAAAATTATATATATTTTTAAATCACCCCATCTGATGATGCTTCAAATATAAAAATAACCTCATTAGTGCTGACAAGAATGCAAACCTAGTCTCTCGAAAATGTGAGAAGACCACAGGAATCCCATGTGACTCTGACTTCCTTGCCTTATTAGAAACATCTGTGTCTGTTGGTAACCTCAGACCATCTCCAGGTTTGACTCCAAAAAAAGAATTTCACAACCTTTTCGTGCATCTCAGCTTCTCTGCGTGCACTTCAAAAGAGGTACTGAACATCCTTCTCTTTTCCTTTTGCTTTGGGATAAAAGATGCATTTTTAAAAGCCTTCTGCAAACCAAACCAAAGTTTGCTTCATGGTTTGTTCTTGCAAATGCAGACAGGCATGTGGCCAGTTATTACAGATACGACGACATGCTGATCAGGACCCATTGCTGATATAGAAAGCCATAGCTTTCACAGAGCTGTAGTGGTCAAAGCCAGGTAAGACTCTGGCTCAGGCTGCTGCCATGCTATGGGCAAGCATCCTTTCTGGCAGTCCTCCTTGAAGAGGTCTCAGCTCTCTGTTGTCCAGACACATCTAACCCCGTATCGAGCGCTTACTAGTCTCTAACAGTCTGTAACTGTACCTTTTGCAGTGAAGAAACAGTCCTAGTACAAGGCATCTCAACCTTGATTAAAGGGTTCAGGGCATGAAACAGACAAGAGGCAAAGAGAAGGGATCGTCTGAGGTCACGTAGCAGAGAACTGGAATCTAAGCTTCAGCCCCCACATTATCCACTGCAATCTATATAAATTGCAAGTTTATTAGTCATTACCCTTGAACCAATGTCTTGTTGCAGACTAACATGAACTTCAGGGCAGGGGATGTCTTCCTTGATAATTTGTAGGGTACCTAGGAAGCTGCGTGGGCTACAGCAGATAAACAGTAACAATTAGTTAACAGAGTGTTTGAAGCTGAATCTGTGCTTCACTCTACGCAAGCTATCTTTTTGAACAGCTCAGCTAATGTGCTGGCAGTGGATAAAGTAACTGATTATAGCAAGGGTTTGCTTATATATGAAAATGATGTAACCCTGGGATTAAGTCCAACTCCTTTTCAGGCTCCAAAGCAGAGATGCCTAGATGCCTTTCAGTTACTTTTCGTCTGGCTTCACTTTATGTTGACCAGTGGGTGAATTAAGGTGCCCATTCGACAATGCCAAGAGTCTGAAATCTGCTTCTTTCTTCAGGAAAGAGAAGGAAGGAGGTACAAGTTGCTTTCAAAACAGCTCCTCCTTGTATCTTTTAGGAATATCATTCGGTCAAAGGCTCCTGTCCACAAATTTCAGGCTCCTCTTTACTAGCCATATATTTTGCCTGCAAGGGTTTGAATCTTTATCTAGACTGACAATGCACCATGTGGTGGGATTTTAATCTGGTGGCTCCATTTGAGGCTGCTGCAGGATGCTTTACTAATCACTGGTTCTCTCATTCCCACGGCCTGTCCATGCTGTAAAGATTGCTATGGCTGGCAGTTTGTACATCGCTGGCAGCGTGGCCATGCTCGTTTGCTGCTGGGTAACTCTGAAGTATTTATTCAGCTTCAGTATTTATTCAGTGGTGAAGTCTACACTGAGCGGCTGCACGGTATGATTGAAACTTTGCTAGTTAGTCTGAAACTCCTCTGCGTGACTGCCAGGTAGACGAACCAGAGCGCCCAGCCCAGCAGAGAGCACACACCATAGCCCCCCGTGAAAGGATGGCATCGGGATGAAGTTAGGCAGTCAGGAAAATGCTGGCAAGCTGAAGCTGCCCTGCCTCGTGCAGCAATACCTCAAAGCCCTGCATCTGACTGCCTGAAGCTTCCTGCCTGCTGCGACTGGCACAGCTGGGTTTACACCAGTGCATCGGGGCTGAGTTTCAAACCAGCTGTGTCTCCACTTTAAAACCACACAACTGGCTGGGAATTGTCAACACCAGCTCTGATGGGCCCCCTTTGCTGACAAGCTGGGTAGAGCACTCCTTTACCTACGCTTCCCAGTAGAAGAGGATCAAATCCAAATGTGCCAGTGGATAGCTATGAAAGCCCAACAGACTTGCCGCTGAAGATTTCGCAACCTTCTGAGGGCCAAATCTGTCCTTGCTGTGCCCCTGGTCCAAAGGAGCTGTTTGGAATCACATGGAGAGGCCCACAGGAGTTTATAGCTGAGCTCACCACTGCCAAAATGAATTTACAGCTCTACCCAGCTGGCTAGTCTTTAGTGCTAGCAAACCCTACAGCATGGCTGGGAGAGTATCTAGGTGTCTGCGTGTGAATGTGCAGGGCTGCCATGGTGCGAATGTCCTCCACAGTGCTGTCCTTCAGTATCTCCTGCACTAGGAACATGTAAACCTGTTGGGTACAGCCAGTTGGCCTCAGTCTGCATATCAGGTCAAGGAGGTGACGTGCCGTATCTCAGAGCATGGTGTCAAACACACTAGCTGTCAGCTGTCACGCATTCCATGTGCTTGGCAGTATTCCTGGCATGTGACCAGGTGTATAAGTGTGCCTGCTAAGTGACCCAGTGCACAGCCGATGCATCCATCCCAAAGATGGTCCTGTCTTGGGACAGCAAAGGGTTGAAATACTGTTGCTGTGACTGTTGTTGCAAGCCAGAGACATGCCAAGAACCATGTCCCAGGTTGGATGAAGGAAATTATGAACAGATTATTAAATTTATATTATTAAACATCCACTTCAGAGGAAGAGCTGTGTTTATAAGTAATCCAGAGGCCCTCTCATTGTGATACTGGTGAAAAGTCTCCAAGCTAATGGAAGGGATTGGATTCAAGTTCATCAAAACCAGCCCTGACCTCCCGGGCGGGGGATTCTGGCCACACAGTTGTTTGCATGGGTAGAAATTTCCCATCATTTCAGTGCAACACATCTGATCCTTTTCTTTTGCAACACTGTCCTACAGTCACAGGTTTTGTGTCGAAGAAAATTTTCTATGGAATTGCTCCTTTTCCTTGATATTTTTTCTTGCAAGGAAAGCAAACTGTTCACACTGACTCGGGACTATCCGCATTGAAGGCACTGACAGCTGCAGTCAACTCTGGCAGATGTTTCCAGCAGCCATCGCCATCAATTCCGCACTGACCTTCCCACTGGATTTCCAATCACACCAACAGAGTAACATGTTTTATGAAATAATATTTGATGTTTTCTGACCTGGGAGAAGCTTTGAAGTAGCCTGAATCATGTAGCCTTTGTACCCTAATGTTTGGACACATTTAAATTTCTCTTAGAACAACAGTGGCACAGAAGAATAGAGGGAGATTGGCAGGGATCAAATAGAGCTCAGAGTCTCTTTATTTTGTGAGATGAAAATTTTGCAACCTTTTGCTTTTCTTATTGACTAACGTATCTCCCAAGGCACAGCTGTAGTTTGTGGCAGTTCAATTGACAGCAATATTGCCTCATCCCTTCCCAGTCCCTTGCACAGAAGCCTCTAAATGTTGTAAAGCCAACCTTCCTAATGCCCAGCTCTGGTAAAATCACTTTCAACGCCTACAAAGGCTACAAAGGAGAAAGTGAGATATGACAGACTAAAACCAGCACCCAAATCATGGGGAATGTCTACAGCAAGATGGGAGATGACTCAGAAATCTCAAAGCTGAATCCAGTGCTTGAAAGCTAGATTCTTCTCCCTACTTTAAAGCCGAACAAAACCAAACCCCCACATTTTCGCTGAATAGGGGAGGGGAAAACCCTGCCTGCCTCTGCCATTTCAGCTATGTAAACTAATGAATGTCATTTTAGTGTTTTACAGTGAGTTCTCATATTAGTTCTGCCTGTACTGTTGGGGGTGACATCAACTGGTAGTTATGTCACTCCTGTAAAGGAATAAACATAAATTGCTCACTTAAGTCTGAAAGTGATTAAAAACCATAGAGGGTCGCACATGGTTATTCAAAAATGACACTCAGGCTCATAGCTTTGTTTACATGAAAGAAAACAAATGTTCTAAGAGCAGTCTACCCTCACAGAAAGTCTGAGAAGCACTTCATATCTACACAGGAAAGTACTCGGACATTAGCAAGTTTTCAAGGAGTCGGTTGGAGAGAAACGGGTATTTTAGCAGCTATAAGCCTGGGTGCGTTTTCAGCCAGCTTCTCTTTCACACTAAATTATACTTGCACACAAGTCAGAGATCCTTTACAGCACAGCAGAATCATAAAGAGCTTAACTTAGTTCGAGGCTGGATCATATAACACCTATATGGGCTAATTCTGCTATTGCTCATGCTGACAGGACACAGAACTGCATGCCTAAGAGCTACATCACCAAACAGGGATGGAGCCTGCTGTCAGTTGCACTAATATCAATTGCTGTTAACTGTATCGGCTTCAGTTAAACTGCTCTGGGTTTTCCCTAGCATAAATGGAAGTGGCACCTTTCATGTAAATAATCTTAGCTTGTCAAGTAAAAAAAAAAAATTATTCCTAGAATAAGCATTCTTCAAACCCCGCTTTCTGTGGGGAAATTGCCAGGCATTAGCAATCTGTATGTTATGAACCATTCTCCCAGAAATCAGTGTCACGCTCAGTGAAGGTATTTGAGCAATCTTCCCCCTGAAGGAATAAAATACTAAACCTTTTTATTCACAAAAGTTCATTGGTCCTGCATTCATTTGGCTCCTTACGGGGAGCCAAATGTTACAGAACTATGATTCTCCACCAAAAAAATTACATTGTTGTTTCACATGCAGTTGAGTTTCTTGAAGCCTTCACAATGCTACCCAGTTACTTACACTTTGGGCCAAAGCAACTCCAAGCTTCTTTGTTGATATATGTCAGAAGTGTGTAAACCGACCGTGTAAGACATTAATATAACTGACATTTTTCATCATGAGGTGAATACAGCCAGGGGCTCAGAGAGATTTTGAATCTCCACCCTTGGAGATATTAAATATTGGGTTGGGCACAGCCGTGGGCAACTGAGTGTAACCATGTAAAGTGCAAGGAATTAGGGGATGTCTTGTGGCTACCGCAGAGACTTCAATTCACCCATGTTGCGTACATTGAACACACACTAGATTTGCAAAGCTCGGGTGCAGCTCTTACTCTCCCTTCCCAGCTGCATGTCCCTGCGTGTCTGCCAGATGCTTAGAGCTGAACACAACACGAGTGTGCGCTGGCCACTTCAGTGCCCAGCTATCCACCTCTAGAGATAGTCGGGTGTTGGAATCACCCTGCATGGCTCGACCTTAAGGAGAAGGAGCTGTGGCATTGAGAAGCTGGTAAACAGCTGGATATCTGCACGGCTCGGCCTTGAGGGGAAGGAGCTGTGGTAAACAACTAAGAGGAAGCAAAGGAGTGCAGGAACACCTGCGAGCAGCGAATCCTGACTGTGTGAGAGGCGCATGGACAGCGCGTGATATTTTGTATATAGCCAATTGCAATAATGTGTGTAACAAGCTGTAACCAATCATGAGTGTGTGTGTGCAGTGGCTAAGCAAAAATTATGATATATATTGGAGTCAGACAAGACAATAAATGGCTTCGGAATATAACTCTCATAGAGTTGTGAAGTCCATCCTTCTCCCGCAGTCGGGGATAACTGTCCTGAAATGATTGAGGAAGCACCCAGACATTTAATTCCACTGAAAAGGATGAGATTAGTACCTTGGAGATGAGAGGTAGCTCTATAGTATCCTGCTGTTATAGGCAGTATCATTCCTGTAAAGTGACATTAGTCCATTCTCTTCAATGGCTTCTGTTTCTACCCATAAGCACACATTAATGTATAGAAATCTGTGTGAATGCAGCTTTTCCTAAAAATACACAGGAATACTTCCTCCCTCTCACACAACTGTCCAAACTTCATTCTGCAAACTTTGCTTTGTAAGAGTGCCCAATGAAGTTTAGATTTATGTAGCAAAATATATATATCTCTATGTGTATGTTCACAGTGTTATTCCAGGAGGTAAGATTTTAATGAAGGAAAATATACAGAAATATTTCTTCCTATTCATTAGAACTAACAATGAAATTAACTGGAAGCAGCTATATTATTTAAGAGCAAGACTGTACTGGGCTCTTTGATGGGTGTTTCTGCCACTGCACCTGGACAGTTTTTATACTTGAAACTGTATCAGTCAAACTGCATGAACTGCAGTTGCAAACAAAGCTGACAGATGTGACTGAATTTTTGTTTCTAAGCTGTCATGAGTATTTGCCTTTAGTCCCACATGTAAAGGCAGTTAGAACTTTAGAGGGATTTTATTTTTCCCTGGCTGTAAAAAAACCCAAAAAGACGTTTTGAGGCACGGTACCTTGTCTCCTGGCTGTGGGCGCATCACAGATACACGGTCATAACCTTTCCGCAGTAAGACCCAGAGAGCATCCAATTTCCCCTGCAATCAAAAGAAACATGTGTTATCTTCTGTGCAAGAACAAGTGCTCTGTGCAAAGTGCAGCGCAGGGACAATGCAGCTTAGACCCATACGTCTTTTTCTTAACCATTTGCTGTGCTTGTACAGGGTGCTAAAGAGCAATGTTTTCTCTCACGGAAACTTGCTCCGGACTTGCTGCAAGTACAAAGGAAGAGGCTTTCAGATGAGCAATAAGCAGGTATGTCTGACAGTCAACAGTATCTGTGTGTCTAGCCTTTATGCATTCTTCTGAAAATCTCCAAAGGTAATAGGTGACTTAGATACCTCCTGGGCTGAGAGAGAGTCCAGTACCTACTCAGCTCCTGACATCGTTGCTAGCAAAATGCTAATTCAACGCAGAAAGCAATCAGGTGAATTTATACGATGCATTTCCTAACTATTCTGCCTCCTCCTTTGGCTGGCTGAGGGCTTGCCTCTAGCTCTAGGTGACCACTGTGACATATTAGAAATAATTTTGATTTATGTGTCAAAACAATCGGCTGGAGAGAACTGACTGAAAAACTGTCTCTCCACACAGCCAAGGCAGCTGAGTCACAGCTAGGTGCTGTGTAACAACCCACTTCATCTTTCATGTCAGCTACACTCTAGCAAGAGCATCAGGTTACTGGGTCTCACACAACCTGCCCAGTCCCACCCTGTATGTCAGCCTAGTATTTGCATCTTTTCCAGGCAGGAACATGCATCTTTCAAAGTCCTCCATTCCTATGAGCTCAGTGTCAGCTGCCCTGCAGATGCCACCCTCAACACATTGCACTGGTTTTGAAAAGCTGTTTGCCTCGCTGTGTGGTCTCATACCCAACAGCCCATACCCAAATGCACACGTGTGCAGATGCACAGACCCAGACAAGTTTTTCTCAAAACCCAATGTGTTGAAATCTCTTGTTGACAGAAAGTTCGGTTGAGATGTGGGGTGAGACCCTCCTTGCCATTCTTGTAGTGCTTCTCTGCAATGCAGACAAAGTGTTCATGCCCGACTGAAATTCAGCAGCGACACAGAATGCCAAGCCTGTGGTTATTTTCCAAATGAGCTGAACAAGGCCAGAAGGAACAGCACAAGGCTCTGCAATGTAGAAATATCCACCGAATCACCTCCTCTGAAACACAGATCTGCTGCTGAAGGATTCCCTGCTATATTCCCATTCTAACAGGCCAGGGTTTCACTTTCAAAATGTATTCAGCTTCTGGGAGATCTGCAGAAGGGTTTACATGAGTGCAGCACAGCGGCTGGCTCAGTGGAAGGCTACAAACATGTTACAAGCAGAAGATTAATTTATGAAATTCTCTTCACATTAACTTCATTTGACCCTTGGTCTGTTAAGTGCACAATCCCCAGAGATTTGTAAAAATTTCTTGAGACAGTTAACAACGGACAGTATTTATTAAGCTTTCCATTAGCATTGTTCCAGATGCTACAAATGCTGTGACATGGGCACCATGAGTACAACCCCTACCAGCAATAGTCAGTAAACTTTACTGTATCTGTGGAGATGGAGAAAAGCTACTCTGAGAATGTACAAAGTTGTCCCTTGGTACAGAACTATTTCCTACGGTTGAGAGGATCAAACCCAAAGACCTAGCCACCTCTGACAGGACTCAGAAACTCAAGTATAATCACCACCTGTTTCCTAGAAATAAAGACTACAAAAATTTTAAAATAGCAGAATTGCCTCCTGTAACTATGATAGGACAAAATTAAGCAAATGGAAGTGTAAGATTAATATTGCAGTGGTGGTGGGAAAAGAGTAAGTAGCTTCATTAGCAGTAAGGAAGCTTGCTTTCCTGAGAGCTTGGGTCTCATGGCTGATAGTGAACTTCAGTGTCTGTGAAGGTGAGGCCTTCCTGACAACCAGGGTATTTATAAGGTCTTTCTGTGACCCTGGTTCTCTGGTATCTTAAAGACTCAATGCACTCAACATATACTCTTCATTTCATGGCGACATGGAGCCTTTCTCTTCCCTTTTCAAGAAAACATTAGGGCCGTAATCTTCTTTAAGACCTATATTCCTCAACTAGTGTGTTGAGCCAATGTTTGAAAGCTCATTTGGGATCTGGAGTGATACATTGGTGGAGACTGACAGATACGCAGAATGATGGCATAGATCTTGTTTCCATAGGATATTGGAGAAAAGAATTCCTAAGATGAGAGCCAGGAAAGTCTGTTATTCTCAAAGGAAGAAGTAAGGAACTCCTCTGTCAGACTCTTCTGCACTTGGACAGCACAACCTCTTAGACCTGAGGGAAGCCATCCCTGTCTATCCCAATCCATCTTTCCCCCTACATCATAGCTGGTTGAAGCTCTTGATCTTCTGTCCCCTCTGACAACTTAAGAAATAAATACCTTTTTCTTCCATGTTTCCTTTAGGAAACCAGAGGGAAAATTACAACTTTCCATGGAACAAAAAGTCCTTTTAACGCCACAGTGCTAATTTCCAAGAGCCTACCAAGATTTCTTGAGAAAAGCCAAGAGCTCCATCTTTGTGAGTCTGAATGGAGCTTCTGGGTCTGCCCGAGACATCTGGGCAGAAGAGAGTGAGAGTGGATCATGGAAAGGATGAAGTTGCTTGAAGAAATGAAAATGGCAATGCATTCACTTGGAAATATAAACACTTCTGTGCTCTCCAGTGGATGGGCCGTATCTCTGTGTTTGGGAACTCCTTTGCAATTGAAGCACAAGGTCACTTGGAGGAAAAAAAAGGTCTGGAAGCAAATAAAGCTTTGAGTCCTACTACATACGAAGTCCAGAAGGAAGAAACAATCAGAGCAGATGACAAATGAAGGAGGGCATAGTTTCAGCCATTGCTTTAACATGAATGCATTCTCTTCCTGAATTAATGGTTAATTCAACACTGCATTGATCCCGGTCTAGTGAATGACCTGATACCTAGGAGTGCTCCTGAGACCTGGTATCTGGTGGTGTCAGAGGCAGTTTTGTAAGCTGCCTATAAATCCAAGCTACCCTTGGGCCCCTTCTAGCAAGGAAGCTGTACCATGTCAGCTTTGTAAACAGACACAGGAGAGACAAAGGCTAGAAAATGTGCCAGGGCCACATGCTTACGTAGCCTCCATTTAGGATTCATCTGAGGTTTCTTTCTGAGGGCACCAGTTGTTGCTTCAACTTCAGCCTTGAGGCAGGTCCTGCATGTGAGTTTTTGTGGATGAACAGTAAGTTTAGCCTTGTCTTGTGGTCCTTTCTGTGTTGTTTTTGAGAGAATTGCTTTTAGAGACTGACAGTGGTCCTTTAAGTCAAACAAGTACTATAAATGCTCTGAGGAGGAAAGTAGAGGTAGCTAGGTAGGTGGATAGATAAAAGCAGAGGTAGAGCTAGAGGTAGGAGGAAAGCTGCTAACCAAACCAAAGCATGCAGAGCTATGCAGCTGGCTGTAGCAGGGAGCATGTCCTGAACCAAACTAAAACAAAAGGTATGATCCTTTATGATCCTTCATTTGCATCTATGTTTTGTGCTGCCCTTCCCTGTGTCAGCTGAACTGAGGATTTGGCAAGTTTCTTAAGAAGTTTTCAGACTTGTCATTCTCCTTGGATTATCTGCACTGACCTTTCAGACTGTTGAAATGATATTTTAAAAGCGGGATGATCCAGTTGGCGTCATGCTAAGAAGTCAGCAGCAAATAACAACAACAACAACAACAACAACAATCTGTGAAGTGTCAGTAGCCACATTTGGTAGCAAATAAATCCCTGGAGAATTTCAAAAAGCAATCTATCCACTCTCAGCTGTCTACCTACCTTATAGATGATAGTCTGGCAAGAGTAACAGAGAGAGGGAAGAAAAACTCCATCAGATAAACTGGCAAAAGGCAGAACACTGTGAGTAAAGGCTGGCACTTGTGCTGCATGGAGAAAAGGAGGCCTGTTGGCCAGCAAGATGACTGGCCTTAAAATGTGAATTTCCTGGCTCTTTGTCAGATTCAGGGTAACTTGGTTCACTGCTCCTCAGATTTAATTCCTTGCCTTCCTCCATTACCAATGATTATTAAGTAAGTGGCTTGTAACATGCGTATCTATATACCTTCCGAAAAGGTGTTTCAGCCAGTCCAGTGGAGTGGGTGGAAATTTAATATCTGCTTTAACCAAAGGAGCTGAGTGCACTTGGAGCATGGGGATGAGGGAAAATTTAAGCTGAGTATCAGGAGACATTTCCTATGGGTGAGGTCTGGTAGTCTGTGAAATATTCCCCCCTGAGAAGTGGTAGAAGTCTCTATGTTATTTTAAAAACCAGACTGGAAAAAAGCAGTGAAGGATAGATTTGAGTTAGCAGTCCTGCTTTGGCAGAGAGTACAATCCCAATGACCTAATAGGCTATCCCTCCTTGCCTCCCCTGCCTGTTATGACTCTGTGATAGCTTCCCTGCATAACACAATGCAAATTCATCTTCATGTGCTCACATCTTCAGGACCAGAGCTTCCACCAAGACTGCAGATGAATTTTGCCAATTTTGTTAATTCCTTACTGCACAGGGAGAGTAACAGCAGGACCCCTGCTTCATAGGAATGATCCCCTCTGTTTTTGATGAGTGCCAATGATTGTACATGGGGAAAGTGTTGGATACAGTTGCCCCTTCTGCATATACTGTCTTTTTGGGTGCAGTTCAATAAGGGGTGTGGTGGCAATTAATAATTAGGTAAATTCTTGTTCACAGACAGGTTCAGGCTGCTGAATACTATCCAGATGTGGAACACTCCTAAGTTATGGGAATATTTGGATATGGGGTCTTGGATTGGAACTGTCCTTATACTGTATACAATTTGAATGGTAGATGAGAGATATTTCTAAAGGAATTAAGAATATATACCACCCATTACATACTCCTAGTATTTGTAGGCTCCCTTATAACTGAATTTTTGCTGTTACGAAGCAAAAACCATTCCTAGTCAGAGTCAGAACTGAACATGAACCCGTTACATACATTGAATCTTTTCTCCGAGCCTCTCTTGAACTTTGGAGAGTTTCCAGCTGGGACACAGATCTGCAAACTTGACTCCTCTATTCAGAACTCATTTCCTACCATGCTGAATAAACTCTGAAAATTAACTGAAAGTCTCCTGAGGCTGTAATCCAACAGCGTGAATTGGTGAAGGAAGAGGGGAGAAACTCAGCAGTACCTTCTACGGGAAAGGACCCAGCTCTCAACTAATGATCTCAGGTAGTTGTACCCACATGGATTCCAGCTGCCCGAGCATGTATTCAGGGCTCTTTATGCTAAAATCAGCGTTTCTGTCAGCTCCTCAGGGGTTAGAGTATAGCTTTGTGTGCTGTGAACCCTTCTGACTGCAGCATGCAAAAAGCAACCAAGCTTCGTCTCTCAGCTGGGTGAGGTCATTTCCATGAGCACACAGCAGGAGTGAAAAATCTCCCAGGTGGGATGAATGTGTTTTACAAATGTGTTGCACTGGTGCAAAATGACAATGCAATGCACTTAGGAACAAAGGAGCAGCTATATGGAATGGTGCTTACTGCATTCCCCACTCTGAACTGAAAACAGTTGACTCTCTAACCTGTCCCACTGTGGGAATGAATAACCTTCGTGAACACATGTTGAAGTCATTATAACACAATTGCAAATGACTTGTTGGTAGGCTATGTTTATTAGATAATAATCTTCAAGGGGGAAGAGAGGGCATTCGACCAAATTTTCAGAGAGGCTCACATTTCCGTATCCTCCGGAAACCACTCTTACTCCCTTGTGCATCCTTGCCATTCCCATCACTGGATTTGAACCAGCTGCAAGATCAATGACTGAGGAACACCAAAACACATGACTTGCCCAAATTCCTATGGGCACTGCTTGGAGCTGATCAGTAACAAAATACAACGTGGGGAAACCTGGGTGTACTGCAGTGTAATATATCTGCATTGCAATAACTTAGCTAATAGAATATGTCTGACTAGGTTGACTGCTACTGGGGAAGAAGAAAACGGGAGAATAAAATCTCTAATTTCCAGCAGTGAGGCACTTCCCCATTCCCCAGTATAAAGTTTAAGGTAAGCTCTATACACTGAAAGGTTTACTACATATGTTACACACACCCTATTTGCAGACTGCTTGGAGACAAATTGCCGGTAAAGGGTTTCTAAGACCCTAACCAGCATCTCCACTTTTCAAAATGAGATCCAAACTCCAGTCATGCAAGGTTTGCACTTGGATACGAATTGCACGTTTTCAGTCTTTTTTGAGACTACAATGCTTCTACAAATAGCCCCAGACTTAAAAGAGATGAGAAAGGTATTAGCATTTCCCAAAAGAGTTAAACCTGGGAAATAGGAGTGCAGGATTATTATTTTTTCTTTTCATTAGAGTAGTTCTACAGCAGTTAAACTGTCCTCCTTTCCCGAGGTCAGCTTAATTTGTCCTGAATGCAAAGGATTAGCTTTCTGACATTGGAGTGCCCTCATACCACACCCTGGATGATGCGACTAATATCTGTTTTGTGTGGTTTGTTTCTCTTAATCCACAAGAAGTATTCACATGTGCAATGAAGACTTTTGCTTCAGTGAAGTATTTAGCTGCTTGCTTCTTTCCGTTTTGTACTCTGCCAACCATTTGTATGAGTGAAGACAAACTGAAGAACAGCTGCCTGCCCTTGGGACAGATGGCAGAGAAGGAGAGTCTTCCCAGTTCCTGTGGGCAACTGTTGTGCAGCTTTGCATTGCATGTGACCCGCTATCAGTGTGAATTTGACCTTCCACATCTGAGGAGCGCTGATTCAGCCAAACGCTCCTTGTAGGGCATCCCCTCCTTGGGAGGCGGGCATGCTGCCCTGCAACAAGCCTGACCCTGTGACCCATGCCTGCTGGCAGACATCCATCTGCTGCGCTGCAATCCTTGATCTGCTTAGGACAAGTCTCCCTGGTGACTTTTAGCAGCAATTTTCTTCCTATTTTCTTCCGCCTTTCTAAGGAAAGAGGATGCTGTTTATTCCCTATGTCTCAGGGAATATGCAGTGTGGACTGAAGGGCCTGCCCTTGGAGGTGCAGTTGAGTCTGTAAGCACTTTACAGAAGCTAGCTACACCACCAAAAGAGATCAGGATCCTACTCTAGTCTAAAAAACCGATGTGACTGCAAAACCTGATCAACCTGGTGAGAAATTCCTCATGCGGCTCCTTGCTATACACCTCGCATATGTTCAGTGGGACTCCCTCATGCAGAGCTACTCCAGCAGCATCTTGAGATCACAGGTTTGTGGACAGTTCTACATCTTAGTCTTGGATGTGAAAACACTTAGTACATATCTACTGGAAACATCCTATGCAGTACAATGCTAGACTGGACTTACCTTGATTGGAGAGTACCACTTCCGTGGAGAGGAAGGCCTGCGCATGTTGTTCGCAAGGTTCCTGGGTTCAGGGAACTCGTATTCCTGTTCTGGCATCTTGACTCTGGCATTCTTGGCTTTCTCTAACTTAGCACCTTCTTCTGTGGAGCCCTTTTCTCCCCAGCGCACCTGAAATGATGGCATCAGGGCATATTACAATGGTAGCTGCTGCAGAGAGTTACATCCCTGCTGTAATAACTAGATCCTGGTCCATACTTTCCCAGTGTCCAAATCCAAAGTGAAAAGCGAGCCACAGGCTGTGAAGCTTGTTCCTAGACTAGAGTCCAAACTTTAAACTTCTTTGTGATTTATGAGAAACGTGAGAGTGGGGAAGGTTTTCAGAGAAACTAAAAATATTTCCTTGTGATTTGTATGGCAACACTGCCCCAGTATCCCAGGCATGGACTGGGATCTTATTGTACTCGAAGAAGAAGAGGGACCCAAACTTAAGGAATCTACATTTGGCTCTCAAATATTCCTATATAAAAACAATCTGGGCTCAGATATACAAAAAAGCTTAAAGAAGTGTCTGCCTATCTCCTGAGTTTCTTTCTGGGTAAATTGCAGGTGGATATCACAGCTCAGTTCACAAATAACATCTTCTGATACATGAACTGGTATCCAATTACCTCCATTCGTTTGATGCCGCCAACTCCTCGTCCACCATAATAAGAAGCATCTACTGTTGGCCATTTCTTCTTTGGAAGGCCATCATCATCTTCCTCCTACAAAACAGAAGGAAGGCGTTGCACTGTTAGGAAGCATGACCGGAGATGGAGAGGAATAAAGAGTCACTACGTGGCCCTTTGAGCCTGCTAAAGCCAGTGCAGTCAAGGTTCTGGTCTCTCACTGGTTATTTTCCAGAGGATGTACACTCATGAAAATAAAATATTTCATGATATAAATACACCACTTGAAAGGTATAGTCCAGCTCCAGCAAGAATATGATTTTTGCCTTTTTTTTTTTTTTTTTTTTAAAGGAGACTCTGAATTTCATCATCTTTAAATTCAGGGAGGTAAATTGTTTCCAAGTTGCAAAATCATTGAAGCAGCTAGCCAAATAGCACTCAGCACAGCTGAAGAGCTGTGGTCTTTTGGCTGCAAGTCTGGTTGATATGCTAGCCCTGAGTGATGGTAGCAGGGACTTACCTCTTTGCCATCCCTTCACTTATGCCTGTGACTAGGGGGAGAACAGCTGCTTGCTCTAAGGAGTGTTCCCCAACTCACAGCTCCCTGCGCTGAAGGAACCCTCCAGGGACCAGATAAATCATCGTGTTGTAGTTCAGATTGGACAGAATGGGGGGAAAAGCAAGAAAGCAAGCAAGAAAGCAAGCAAGTCAAATTTGCTCCTGAGTGAAGGCAAATTAGGAGTACCTTTGGAAACAACCCCAGCGTGAATGCCCAGCACAGAGATGATTTCTTTTTGAGATGAGCTGGCCAAGTGTAATGGGATGGAAAAGTCTAATGGAAAAGTTACAAGAATGGAATTAGCTCTTATAATGATCTTCTGCCTCTGCTAGGGAGGCTGCCCATGGAAGTCCATGTGGCTTCAGTGATTTTCATGAGCTTATGCCAGCAGAAAGTCAGCCCCTGTGTGAAAAATGAGACTCAAACTCTGTACAAATTTGAGTATGTTCTACCCTTACATACTGCAGGCAGAAACCTATGGAACCTCCCATACACAAAGTTAAATGTGTTCAGGACCGTGGCCTTCATGATGACATTCGGATACAGCTAAATTAACAAATCAAGAAAATCTCCTTAAGTTTACTTAAAATGCCTCTAGCTAAAGTTGTAGCGAGTGCATTCTAAGTTTATTTAAAATGACTCTAGCTAAAGTTGTAGTGAGTGTATTCTACATATTCTATATTCTTTGTTGCACTATATAATAACTCCACATATACTCTGACCTATATAGCGCCTTTCTCTTTAATTTCTACAGTTCAGACTGTGAGCTGGCAAAGTAGAAAAGCAGAGTTCATCAAAAATGTGAAGTATTTCCTGTGAAAAATGTGGAGAAATGAAAAATGGTCTCTTTTTTTTTTCCCCTTTAATTTTTCACAGGGATTTGGCAAAACTCCAAAACTTAGGAGCTTTCCAAAACAGGGAAAGCCAAAAATACTTTGAAATTGAACTCCTCAGTAGGAAAACAGAAAAATTGGGGGAAAAAATCCAAGACAAACTATGCTTTTCATGTCAAACAAAAGCATTTCTGTTTTTCAAAATACACATAAGTTTGGCTGCAAAATTTGTCCTGATCTAAAGGAAGAGTGAACAATTGAGTCGTAAATACAAGGTTCCTCTCCTTCGTAGCTGACCTCTTTCTCTCGCTCTGGTTAGAGCTGCTGAGGCTCTTTGCTGCAACCTAAGAACTTAATATCTCTGCATGAAGTTTTCCATGAGGACTTTTTAAAAAAAAGTTGGAATCAAAGCCATCTAAATATTTTCCTTCAGCAATTCTCTTTTTCTCTCTTCAGTTTAGCACAGACTGGACTTCTCACAACAGGAAATACCAAGGTTTAGGAAATCTTCCCCACAAGCCCTTAAAAGCCCTGCAAGTCACTTCAATCTAAGATTGGAGTGTTTCTGCCAGAACAACAACAGAAACAGCACGCGCACAAAAAGACAACAGTGGACACTTGAAAAACAAAGGAGTCACAAGCTTTCTTCAGGATGAGTCTGTTTACATGTTTTGAAGGGCATGGGAAGTTTTGCAATACAACCAAAAAACACCCCACCAGTGATGTCCTACACACTTGGCAAATGTGCTCACAACACACGTGAGTCGCTAAAAGAAAGCGACTGGAAACTTGGGGGTCAGGGTAGGGAGATAGCAGGAAAATGAGAAGGAAGACACGTACAATCCCCATGTCCAGCATCCTAGCTCACTGCCCCATCCACAAGATCTGAGCCAATAAAACAGAGCTGAATTCTCACACCCTAGCTCAGTTTTGCCCACATCTTTCTACACTTTGCTACAATGGGTTTTTGCCTGAGGAAGAACTGCGTAAGGAACTCCATCTCTGACCCAGGAGCAGTATAAAAAACAGCCCCAGAAAATTCAAGTGCATTTAAGGATGCTGGAAATTGACTGTACAGAGCTTGGCATCTTTCCACCTCCAAAATCTGCTTTAGATGGAGCTAGAGTTTCTTTTAAGGAATAAGATAGGGCAGGACAGAGCTACATTTCAGAGTCAGAGATCCAGATCCATAACTGCTGGAGAAAGCAAAGATCTGTGTTTATCTCAGAATCCATGCCGGGCTCTGTATACTTCGACCCTGACCTGAGGGAACCTCATCTGTGGGTAACACAAGGATAATTCAGGCTCCGCTAGGGACATCTGAACCACTCAGGATAAGAACTCAAACTAAATTTGGCCAGATATAAAAGTCCGGAGAGCTTACCCCTCTCCCCACCCTTATAATTATTTCCACAGTTGTCTCTGCAATGCCTGAATCTTGTCAGAATTTAGCGTTTATAGAGAGCTCTGCCTGCACAAAGCACTGTAAGACAGGGGACAATCATTCCTCTGAGTAAGAGATGTTATCATCTAATTTTACAGCTGAGGAAACATGGAGGTAAACACACTGTCCTCAAGGTTTCTGGCACCTTACTGCCTGCTGTTTCTCCCAGCGCCGGACTCGTCATTTCCAAATTGCATGGCCAGCTCTCCGATGCAGAGGCATCGTTACACTTTGAAGACAACTCGCTTGGTTCTCAAGAAACATTTCCTCCCTGCTGTGGCAGGTTTTGCTTGTTACATTATACTCTGCCAGGCACCTAAATCGCAACTGCATAAACTCTGCCTGATCTTAATAAACCCTGAGCAGTTTTGCAAGAACTTATTGCTTTGTTTTTTCTCATATCGTGGCCTGTCACTGGCCCAAGCCTGCAAACTATTGTCAGAAAGGTCACAAAAGCATCTAAGAGAAGATGTTCTACTGGTGCTCTACTAAGGAGCAGGCTGAAGAAAGACCTCAACTCTCATGGGGCACCAAAAAATCCACATATAATTGTTTTTTTTTTTTATTGTATCCACATAATAATCCTTGAGACACAAATGCTTAGAAAACCAGCCTTTGTTGGTCTTACTGATCACAGAAGCTCCTAGTTTATCTATGGTACAGATTCTTAAAGATCCTGCCTGAAGTTACATCCTCCAATTGCAAAGTGCTGTGTGCACACAGTTGAGAGAACTCCCATTTTGATGAAGATGAAGAAAGAATGTTGAGTTATTCCTACTCTATAGCTCAGACACTGAGACACAGAAAGATGAAATAAGGTCTTATAAGATCAAGGGTATTAACACTGGTGCTCCCATTGCAACTGTGATGTGATTAAACTCAACTTTCACAGCCTCTACACTAACCGGGTTTGCTGTGCTGGGCTTGCCTAGGTATTTCACGTGAAATTTGGCTATAAAAGTCCACACCTTCATGGTGTAATACCTAGACCTCATCTGTTGCCAATACCATCCCAAATTTTTTTCTTATAAATGCCTGTCTCATGAAAGGTTCCTTTTCTCCTCCTCCCGTATTTCCGCAACTCACTGTAAAAGGGGAATAAAGTGGAAGGAAAAGAGCTGGTATACCACTGTGACCTGGCTTTATTTCAGGAATAACAGAATACATTTCCTGCCTTGGTGTCTACAAAAATTTTTCATCAGATCCTTTCTCTGGAGCTTATTTTTGCTATCTCCCAGCAAGGCTTTTCAGGAAGAGAAGAAAACAATTTGGGAAAGATTAATAAACACCAAAAAGTGAGGGTGCAAGCAGTCCCCAAGAAGATGAATGCCTGTTGGCCTCATGAATGTTCCGTTGTGGGAGAAAGAGATTAGTTCACAAAGATCAAACTGGTTCAAGCTGAACAGGTGGTTTCAGCCGTTGGCTTAACAATAGTTGCCATGCAGTGAGTTAAATTCCTCCTTTTCATGCTGGCCTCCCATGACAGTGATAATTACCCTCAGCATCTCATGACTGTACTGCTGAATGGTCCTTTCTCTCCAGGACTTTCTTGTATGTGTTTGCTTTGGTGTATGTGGGTAAGATGACAACAGACATAAGAATTATCCGATTACAGGCTGGTTGATGGCTTGGCTCTGGTGCCGTGCTAGGGGTGACTTGGGTGATAGAACAGCTTGGAAAAAATGGACCTGAGTGATGAGGAAAGGGCACACTCTGGTCATCTGGTAGATCTCCTGCCTGGTTTTGCCAGACTTCAGGGAACTTTGTGTCCCTGCATCCCTTCTGTGGGAGAAAGCACTGCCATGACAGAAAATGAAGATACAGTGATGTATTTTAACATTGCCTGGTCTCTGTTTACAGGGCAAAGAAGCAATGAGAAGAGAGGCTGCCTCTTGAGGATGCTCTGGCAGGCTCCAGTTTATGCACCCTCTGACTGCAGTCAGAGTTTGTCCTTCTGTGGGACTGACTAGCAGCAGACATCTGGCATGAGTCAGGTAGTCAACAGGAAATTACTGGAAGCTGCACAGCCCTGCAAGTTGGATTTTTTTGATGTAGAAGATAGGTTGCTATAGTGAGAACCTGCTTCAGCCTCATGGTAAGCTTCTGGTCTGAGTTGAGTAAGAGTTGTTCCAATAAGCCCAGCCTGAAGGTTAAGGGAACCATGAATAAAAGCAGCTGTGTCTTCCTCCAACGGTGCTAGAAAAGCCTTCCTATCCACTGGAGGTAGAATAATGTGGTTTTCATCCACCATCAATGACTAATCACAGGACAGAAAGGTGCTCACTGGCTCCTCGAGGCATTCACCTCTTCTGATTGGCATTAACTCCATCTTTCCTGGCTGTAAGTAAAACCATCTGTCCTTCATCTGGGTTTACCCTCCTCCAGTATCCTGCGCTGTCCGAGGAGCACAGCGGTAAGTTGATGACATTTGCAATTTCTGAATGAATTAATTGGAAGTTTCTAGCCAATAATGATTTCCTTCACCAACAGTGAGTGTGTCTCCAATATGTCTCAAAAGGCCTTTCAAGTAGAGTTCAATAAAACTTTTGGCGGGTTTGACAGCAATGCTACTTTCCCTTCATTGTTACAGTATAATGCATTCTCCTTGCAGTGCAAAGACATATGGGCCTCAGCTCCCAGATCTGCTGATGCAAGAATTCCTTGTCTTTTTTTTTGCCAAGATTTTTGGGAGAAGAAAAAAAACCCTTACTGTAACTGTAATGCTGCTGCTTAAGGGATTAGCACACTCTCATGCTGGAGACGAGCAGTTGCTAGGTTTTCTGCAAGGGAAAAAGTTACCTATCTGCAACATGTAAGAAAAACTGGATTGCAGAAAATCAACTCCATCTTCTATCTGTTTTGAGCACAAAGTAGAAAATCTGGAGTATCCAACGTTCTGTGAAAGCATCATACTACTGCCAATCCCATTCTGTGGACCAGGCTCTATAAGAGTAAACAGGACCAATGCAATGCATCTTTTCAGAGCTTCTGCTGTTTTTCCACCAGTGGGAAGCTCTTCTGTCTCGGAAAAAAGTGCATGGTACAAGTCATAGCTTCGAGCTTTACTAATTTTTGAGCGCTGCTCTGATGCTGTACAGTCTCTGAAATAGTATAAACTATATTTTCCTTTTTAACACACCTTTGGCCGCTAATTGTGTGAGATGGCTATAGGACAATTGAGTATGGAGCTTAGGGGATGTGCTCTGCTGGAAAGTACATGTGAAATTATACCATCAGACTAGTCCCTACAATGTTGGCACATTGTTGTAAGCAAAGGCCCCCACCCCAATCAGACACATTGCAAAGACTGTGGGCTGCCTTTGCTCACAGCAACTGTAGTCCAAGGGATCAGCATTTTGAGTTACTGCTCAGCTGCCAAGAGCAGTTATATATGCTAAACCATCAAAATCATTACCGTGCCCAGGGTCCCAAAGCAGTAAGAATAATAGCCAAAAGATTGTACAGATCTCCTCTTGTATTAACGGGGAAGCAGGTAAACTACAGGTACGAGATGCAATTTTTCAGACACTGTGCAGTGCCCTACTCTGGGTACAACCAAAACCTGGACAAGCCTGCATTTAAAGCCATCACCTATGGGGAGCAAGCCTGACAGCAAGCAGAACAACGTTCTGTTTCTATTCTAAGAGGATTTGCCCCACTTTCTCCACAGTACAAGACCAGGTTAGTTTAAA
>NW_010536494.1:0-1220 GCF_000687285.1 Phaethon lepturus | reverse complement strand
TTTTTTAAAAATAGTGTCTGTAGCCATCTGTAAATAGAACTACCCTGCCATTTTATCCTACTATAGCAAACTGGAAACATGACATTTTGTTTTCAGGATGTGTTCTCTGCAAACACATCCTCTGCTTAGCTGGCAAGAACGCCTTTAAGTCAGGAGAAAATGAAAGGAAACTTTGGAAGGCATGAGAAAAACGCGAGCGGGGCGGTAGCGAGGGATGGCAACGCGCCCGGTGACATACAGCCAGAAAAATAACATTTCATTGCACTTTATGTTACCGCTAACGGAATCAAAGCTTCAGCGATGCATAGCGATTTCTGCTGCTAATACGCCCGAGTATATCACAAGACACAAACCTCACAGTTTCCCGCTTCATCTCTTCGGAGAAAAACAGGAGCCCAAGGGGTCTTGTTGGCACTGAACGCCGCTCCCCCGGCCCGGCAAGGCGCCTCACCTGAGCTCAGACACCCGCAGGAGCGCACCCTGAGACCCAGCGATCCCACAGCCTCAGAGAGGGCAGCAGTTTAGACTTTATGGTGTGTTTTCACCCGGTCACCATGTGTTTCGGTTCTGTTTACTAAGTGAAGTGGAAGCAATCACATACCTAATGGGTTTAGGAAAAAAAAAACCTGCAGTTTTTAGAAAAATGGTAATTAAAGCAAGTACTTCTTCCATCTGTGTCCTTTACTCTACAGCTGTTCATCAGCCGTGCCTTCGCCGCGAAAGCCCGGACCTTTCCCCCTCTGTTTCTTCAGACCTGACTTCCGAGGGAGACCTCATTAGCGGACGAACGCGTCTAATAATGCATGCAAATGGCGGGCGCCGCGCTTGGACCTGGGTCTGCCGTGCCTGGGAAGCAGATGGCTGGTTAACTCTGGTGACCTATGCTTTAGGTAACAAATTGCTTGAAATGCAAATCTCTCTGTATAGAAAAGTTGGTAATTGTCGACCTCGCTGTGCCGCAGGTTCTGCCGAGGGGGGTGAGCCGCACCTCCGGCATGACCAAAGGGCTCCCGTGGGAGCACCGCCGGGGCGGCCACCCCGGCCACAGCAACGCTGCTCTGCAGAGAGCTGGTTGTTGGGTGGAAACCCCTTGCACGGCTCTTTCTTTGCATTGGCAGCACTAAATAAAAAGAATTAAGCTTTATTGTGTGCTATCAAAATGGCATGGCGGGGCATGGCAAGGGGCATGGAGGGGGACACGTGGGTCAGCAATGCTGCCA
>NW_010536493.1:4801-5200 GCF_000687285.1 Phaethon lepturus | reverse complement strand
CCCTGTTAACCAGGACTGCTGATAAATGATCTTTCATTTCTGCTGAAATGAATGGTCTACATTTCTACATACATGATCTACTCTCTATTTTTGATAAAAATTAGGCTCAGTTTATTTTAAATTGCAGATTTAAATAACTATGAGTTCAACGCAACTGCAAATCTCTCTAAACTCTAAAACTGCAAATCTAGCCAGACTGATTCTGTAAGAAAACTGTGAGAGAGAACTGATTCTTAAAACTGCTTGCTTTGAAGTTACTCCTTTTTCAGCTACTTCAAAGTCAAGAGCTGCCCTGAACTTTCTACATGGAGTACATGAAATGCCAGATCAACCTGTCCTAGACAAACCTGTCCATTTATTATCAGCAGGCAATTAATTGTCCTTTACAGTCGCGTATAG
>NW_010536493.1:0-4756 GCF_000687285.1 Phaethon lepturus | reverse complement strand
CAGCAGGAAATTAATTGTCCTTTACAGTCGAGTATAGCTTAGAGTACTATACAATTGCTACACGTTATCCCTAAGGTAATAGTGATAGTAAAAATACCGTGAAAACACTGAGGCATGTTTTGAAATCTGAGGCTCTATTTGCTTCACAATAAAGCCTCTGTCCAGAACAACTGAGACTGAGCATCATACAAGGAACTTGATTATACACTTGTCCTGGTTTCAGCCAGGATAGAGTTAATTTTCTTCACAGAAGCTAGTGTGAGGCTGTGTTTTGGATATGGGATGAGAAAATGTTGATAACGTGCTGATGTTTTGAGTTGTTGCTAAGTAGTCAAGAACAGTCCAGCTTCTCATGCTGGCCTGCTCGCAAGAAGGCTGGGGATCCATAGGAAGCTGGGAAGGGACGCTGCCAGGACAGCTGACCCAGGCTGGCCACAGGGATATTCCATACCATATGACCTCATGCTCAGTATATAAAGCTGGGACAAAGAAGGAAGGGGTGGAGGGACGTTCGGAGTTACGGCGCCTGTCTTCCCAAGAAATCATTATATGTGATGGAGCCCTGCTTCCCTGGAGATGGCTGAACACCTGCCTGCCCACAGGGAGTAGTGAATGAATTCCTTGTTTTGCTTTGCTTGTGTGTGCAGCTTTTGCTTTACCTATTAAACTGTCTTTATCTCAAACCATGACTTTCCTCACTTTTACTCTTCTGATTCTCTCTCCCGTCCCACCGTGGCAGAGTGAGTGAGTGGCTGCATGGTGCTTAGTTGCTGGCTGGGCCTAAATCATGACAACACTAAGTGTCCAAATCCTCAAAAAGTCAAAGACGCAAGCAGACCTTTGGTATGATAAAGGCATGGTTGGCATATTTAGGCTGCTGCAGAAATAACACCGAGTAGCAAGAAGGAATGCAAAAATCGCAAAGGTTTGCAAATCTATTACTTGTTTGGAAGTTAAAAAGGAATTTAGATATCTAAATGTAAATACAAGATAGGAACTGTGACACCTTTGTGGATCTGACCCACGGTACTCCATACTGGTAAGATTCGTAATGGGGACTATTTATAGAGAAAAAGCCAGAATCTTTTTAGTGATAGGTCATATTTTAAGCAAGCAAAATGCCAGTTGGTTATAAGGAAATAATTCTTCCCCATAATAGAGGTTAAGCACTGAAACAAATGCTTAGGGCATCTGTGGGGTCCCCAACCTTGTAGATTGCAAAACTCAGCCGGAGAAGGTCCTTGGCAGCCTGATCTAGCTTTAAAGTTTTCTTTTATCTGAGCAGGGGCTGGCATAGATGACCCCCAGAGGTTCCTTCCACCCATGTTACACTATGATAGCAAGACATGGACAGTTATATTTGTACTGTGCAGGAGATACAGGTGGCAATGGCAGGATAAACTTATAAACCTGAGCCTAGTGTAGATTATGGACTGGGTTATAAATTTGGGTTTATAGATTTGTACATACAATAGGAATAGAACCTGTTTTAATGTTTCTGCATTAAAGAATGCACACTATGAGAAGAACACGAGGACATGGCACTCTGGAATGAAAAATTTTTGAAGCTACATGTAACAAAATTGGACTGAAATGATAGGAAATGAGATGACAGAATGTAAGGATGAGAGTGATGTTAAGTATCTGTAGCATTTATAAAAGTCTGAGCAGTTCTAGACCATTCTCTGTGCCAGTGCAGGTAATAAAAATGCTTTTCATCCAACCTGCCCTCTTAACTGCTTACTGCACATTACAGTGCAGTTTGGGTAAAGCAGCAAAAAAACAGGTAACAAATTGTAGTTATGCATGTTGATGTTTAATTGAAGTTGTGTTCCTCTTTATAAAGATGGAGATTTTGCAATGTGAGTAGAGTAGGTGGTCCAGTGCAGGGCATGAACTGTCCTAGTTCAGCATAGAACAGATGGAGATATGAGAGAAATATTATCACTATTAACTGACATTTACTCTTTGCAAAGTATGTCATTAAAAGATAGCAAAGCACCTCATGAAAGGATAGCAATGCATTATTTAAAAGTGCTGAGAGGTACCTTTCTTTAGGACAACGTTGCATTTTGATTATGTTTGGTATGTGATAGACCTACCCTACTGTTTTAGGTTTAGTGTCACAGGCTTAACTGCAACACCTTCTTGGTTTAGAAGATCCCTGTTACAAGGAACAGATGGAGAAATACCTTGTGCTTTCACCTATAATCTCCTGTGTAGAGCAGATGGTCTATCATTAGACTCTGTTGCCTATCTGTTTGTTTGAAGCCCCTTTGTGAGAGCTAAGAATGTTATTGCTATTCTATCAAAATTTGAAGTGCACCTAATACCTAAAATAGCCATTAAAGACAAGGGAGCACTTAAATCGACTGATCACCATGGAGTACTTTTCCTTCTCTTCCATTCAATTATCCAGAAAAAAAGCAGTAGGTATAAACTATGTTGTACGTTTTCCTGCGACAGATTTTCCTTCTGAGATTTCTGGTTTTCAGGACTTCTGACAGATCTCATCTTTGTAGCACTACATCCAAAACTCCCTAGAAAAAAAACAGTCAAAATGCACAGATACAAGAAGGGGAAACAGCCTGTTGTTCTGACAGGACTATTAGAAGCTTAGTTTTTGTGGCAGTTCAGAGGAAAGGCTTGAAGTATGTCTATTGCCTGTCTATTGTTGAAAGTGATGCAAGAGGAAAAGCTGATAGCATTATTTTCCATTTGAATTAGGCTATAGCCTCTGGGAAATAAAGAGCTTTTCCAAGTTTAGTGTAATTTTATTTCTTATTTGCCTTTCAGGGAGTTGCACAAGGGGAAGAAATATCTCTGCGTTAATAAAATGCATCAGGTCTCCCAGCAGATTTTAAAATATTAGTCACAAACTCAAGGAATCTAAAAATAAACTAATAATTTCATTCCTAGGTATTCATTGCAGAATCAGCTCTATATTTGGTAGCGACAATTGTTAACTAATGCTTACTAATCGTACTGATACTGATACTTCAATGTCCCATCTGGCCTGATTGGGGAAGCACTTCTATGCCAATAACAAGTAACACTCAGCTACGTTGTGCTTTTCAGGCACCAAACTCACACTACCACTTCCAACTCCCATGATCAGGTTTGGTACGGCAGAGTGAGAAGTTTGCAAAGGTGTCATATTGCTGGAACAGCACTGGCTTAAACTACAGTTGATAGTCTTTCTGTATTCTGCAATACAAGTAGTCAAATAGCACCAGTCTTGCCTCATTTTTTGGCAGGATGGAAACCCTCAGATTTATGTGTGGCTGTCTGAGTGGCATTTTCAAGTCCTGTTAACAGAATCACAGAATCATAGAATCTTTGGGTTGGAAAGGACCTTTAAAGGTCATCTAGTCCAACCATCCTGCAGTGAGCAGGGACATCTTCAGCTAGATCAGGTTGCTCAGAGCCTCATCCAACCTGACCTTGAATGCTTCCAGGGATGAGACATTTACCACCTCTCTGGGCAACCTGTTCCAGTGTTTTGCCACACTCACTGTGAAAAATTTCATCCTTGTAGCTAGTCAAAATCTTCCCTCTTTTAGTTTAAAACCATTACTCCTTGTCCTATCGCTACAGGCCTTGCTAAGCTGTCCCCATCTTTCTTATAAGCCCCCAGCACCAGTTCTAGGGCACATCGGTACTGTGAGGCAGTAGCTGGAACAAGGGTAAAGTTCTTCCTGTGTGCACAAGAACACTGATAGTTCAAGGTTCCTGATGAGTGATGTTCTCTGCTGCTTGGGTAGATCTGGCACGCTGCAATCAAATAGGATGAAGAAATTGTTCCATGCTATGTTTCTCTGGGAGTAGCCCAAAGACTGTATTGTTATTTAGCAAGTCATGACTCAGTTCCTTTTCCTCATGTGATGTGGGGCTCAGTAAATAACGAGGGAGTTTTCTAGGACTGCCTTAGCACAAACTAGTTGGATTAGCCGGGAGAAGGATCTAGGTTTCTCACTGTTCTGTCCTTGTTGTCCCCTTCCCTTCTATGTGCATCAGTGGGGACTCATCAGTGTCACCTTAATACTTCTTTTCTACAGTATAGCTCACAGTGTAGATAGACTGCACTGGAGAATAAAAAGACTGCCCTTTCACTTCTCTGCAGAGTCCCAACATTCAGTGTGCAAGGCCCTATAAAAGAAGCTTTACCACCCAGGTAAGATGATGTAACTCCACATGAATTCTGAATTACAGACTATTTATCATCAGGGATATGAAACCATGAATGGTGCATAGGGATCTATAGTGCATAGGGAACGTTCGGGGCCTTTTAACAGATGGTAGTTAGTTGTATTTTAAGGATGACTGTGCAATACAGCTCTTTTTGGGGGGAAAAAGAAAAGAAAAATTTTAAGGACAAAATAATTTTTTGAGGCATAAAACCCTAACTTTGTTAGTAGTTGTTTTCATTTTGTGATCTATAAGCCAGCAAAGACATACTATTGTTATCTGGAAACAGTGATCAGAAATGTAAACATGACTGATGATAGTTTTTATTCATCAGTGAAGAGAGATATTCATGTGCCAGTTTACTTTAAAATGCCTCACATCACAAGATACAGCTTCTTGTAGAAATAGCAGCAGAAGTTATAGGAGTCTGTACAGAAAATATAAAAGCAGTGAAGAGGAAGAGTTTGTTGCAGATAATTACATAAAGAGAAATGTGAACTTTCTATTGTGATTTTTCTTACTGGTTGCTACTGCATAAGTGTCACCAAAATCGGGAATAAACCTCGTA
>NW_010536492.1:0-3964 GCF_000687285.1 Phaethon lepturus | reverse complement strand
GGTCCTTTCCAACCTTAATGATTCTGTGAGAGGGAGAAGGAAGAGGGGGTTGATGAGGAGCCTGGAGTTCAGGAAGCAGGTAGTGAAGATCCCTTTAAAAAAAAGGTTGTGAACCACTGCTGTAGAAGTGACACGCACGTACAGACAAAAAAACACCTGCATGAGTCTGCAGCAAACCTGGAAGTAACAGACTGCTTCATTTATTTCTGAAATGCTGGTACAAATTCTCCTGAACAAAGATGTTTGTAACAGAGGAGTAAAACGTTCCCTGAGCAGACCAGCAGGTATTTACTGGTGGTTGTCAAAGATCAATAATTTATCCATTAGCTCACACATATGCTTCAAGAGTGAAGGAAGGTGAGAAGGGAGAGTGAGACATCTCCCCATCCACAAGTTTTAAACGTTTGAGAAAAAAAGCAGTTTTTGGTTGTGTGGTGGGCTTTTTGTGGGTTTTTTGTGGGGTTTTTTTGTTTTGGTTTTGTTTTTTTTTCTGTAAAGTGATCCTGTATAATCCTGAAAGCCACAGGAATTGAACTAATGGTGACATCTATCTAGCTCTTCCTATGAGAAGTCAAACTCTTCACAGACAGCGTAAAATAGAAATGTCCAAATATTTATGTTCATCTCATTAGACTGTATGAAGTTTGAAGCTTATCTGTTTTATCCATTCAAACTACTGTATGGCTGGAAATTCTGGGCAGCAGCTGTCTTCTCACTCACAACTCAATTTCTACTCACAATTTTAACTCTGGAAGCAAGTAAGATAAAAGCTCTGGCTAATGACAAATAAGACGATTTGTCAAAGGTTGTTAGTATCCACTTTTTTTTTTTATAATACCAATGATTTCTAGGCAAACATATTGCTCAGAAACACATGCAATTTTAGAAGCTACTATTTTGTGAAGCATGGGTGTTTTCTTTAAATTAATTTCTGCTTTCTCTCCCTCTACTTGAGGAAAACTATAATTTACAAGATTTGATACATTCAGATCTGTTATTGAGCCAATGGCTAACACAGAATTCAGTCTTACTTTAAAGGTGACCACAAAAGGAGAGACTTGGGGAAAAAAGTATTCTGATGACTCCAGCCTTAACAACCAAATGGATGCAGACACTTGTTTTAAATCTCTGAGATACGCTTTGTATCTAATTTCTGCTTCTTCCCCTGTCAGATCAGGTGCCAGTAAGCCTTTCATTTTGTTCATTACAGGTTCTTTATCACTTTGGATTAGAGCTCGCAGACTTGGATTAAGCCTATTTTTAGTGCTTCTAAATCAAACCTGTGTATTTGATTTCCATGTTGTCAAAAGCAACACTGTAGCAGGATTCCATAGCACATCCCTACTACTTCCTACAACAAACCTGACACTAGGACCTCTCAACTGAAATAACTTGAAAACTAAACACAGCTGTTAAAACAAAACGTCAGTGCATTTCATGAAACTCAGAAATTACAAATAGCAAATAGATACATGAGATGAAAGCCTATATGAAACAGCACCAAAATGTTATTTCCACCAACCTTCCTAATTTATTTGAAAGCATATATGGTGTAGTTATTGACTGCAGATGTATGTATGAGTATCCTCTTCACCTGCAGTAAAGAACGTCAAAAAGACAGCAAAACTTTTACACGTAGCACAAATGAAGTAAGTTCCAACTCACAATAGAAATCTGTGTGACTCAACTCTTGCACCAGTATCATCCACCACAAAAGCGAACGCATTTATTTTCTTCTGTTCTCAGAGCCAGGCATTCATTGTGCAGCTGCAGCCTGCTCCTACAATCAGGTGTGAGTTCTCACAGCCATGTCTGACCTAGTTTCTCATAGTCCTCTCTTAAGTAAAGATCATCTTATACCAGCCAGCCGTCACTCTCAAGCACAAATATACCTTAACGTGCAAGATCAGAAAAATACACTTCCTCAGTTTTTCATTCTTTTAAGAACAAAAATCCTAAATTCTCAGAAGTTATTTTTTTACATATTCCATCTTATAACTTAAAATCAGTGCTGGGCAAGTAGTATCTCCAAAAAGTAAAAGAAAGTCTGAAAAAAGGGCCAGGTTCCCTGACAACAATAAAGTACTAATAATGGCATCAAGCTCTTTCAGCTGCACCGTTCAGCAACTCCGTTGCATTTTATAATGAGTTAATAATGTTAAGATATTATATGTTATATAACATATAATAACATTTAATAATGAGTTAAAGGTTACTGCTGGATTTGCAGAGTTTTACTCAGAAACAACCTTGTATATACACTAGCTGCCAGAAATGTGGCAGCTATTTTTAAAGTAAGAAAGACCATTCTAAGCTGTGTCCTTTGCTGCATTTAGGAACTTTCTGTGTACAGAAATATGTATGAGGCACCCTTCTAATTTTTTCTTTCGATCTGATAATTTTTCTTTGAACAGCATGCTCCTTGGGTACTCACTGCTCTCCTCTCATGCCAAGATCTCTGTGCGTTTGGCCATGCATTGTAACAGTTGTCGTCTCGCTCCATTTCGAAGTTTTTTTGCCAGTATTTTGCCTTACTTTTTCTGCCTAAGGATTTGAAATGCACCATCATTTTACACACGATTGTTCCTGTCCCAGCCTAATCCTGTCACTGTCTCTTTAAACAAAATTCCTTCACACACACAAGCTGCAAGTGCATCTGTGCTCTTTTCCATGTGCTCCCTGTGCTCTTCCTTCCTGTTAGTCTCCACCTTATTGTTGTTACATTGGTAAATAATTCAACCAGTGTCAAGTCTAGAACTGGTTTAATTAGTTATTTTTCCCTGTCCAGGAAGCAGAATTTTTTATGTGCCAACACCTAACTCCATATTAGCAAATGAAGGAGAGGGTGATGTCACCCAGGAAGCTAAGTGCTGATATCAATCAGTCCTGTGACCTAATTACAGACCCATTAAAATTGACACAGAATACAGAACATAGAGAGATGCTCTGTGTATTGCACGTATTTCCTTCCTAGTTTTCTCCTTTTCTCCTGAAGTTAATTGTGTGCTATCTATAGATGGGCAGAATGTTATCTCAAGAGCAGGGACCGATCAGCTTCAGCATTCATAAATTGATCCATTAAAAATAAGCAGAAAAAATTCCACTGAGTGTGAGCCAGACCCAGACACTGCAATTTTAGAGTATTTGGAAGAAATAAAGCTAGTACATATTCCTGTTCAGGCAACCTTACAGGTACATTTAAACACTATTTTGTTTGAACTTGACTGTCTTTTAAATCTAAACTAATTTCACTGCAAGAAACAGAAATACCAATTACTTTTTCCTGCTGAAGATATGTTCTTTCTTAATCCATATTTTGAAAGAGTTATACTGCACTATTTAGCTGTTCCATAAAAAAAACATAACTGGAAGAAGAAGGAATCAAAAATCACAAGGATAATCAAATATGTCCTGGGAAAAATAATTCATAATGCTAGCAAGCCCACAGAATTAACAGAACACAGAAATAATAAAATTTTGGTAAAAAATTGGGTAAAAAAAATGGGTAAAAAAATTTTGGTAAAAAAATGGGTAAAAATGGGTAAAACCTGACAACTGTGCATTTCTAAGACCTAGTTTTCAAGTGCTGTTAGTGAAACATGTTAAGCTGTACTCCCATGTGCTCTGAAAGAAAAAAAAAATATTTATATGTATTTCTGTTCACTTCCTGGAATTCACTGGCGAGGGCAAAAAAAAAAATAACCATTCTGAATTATATAGATCCAGGGGAAACCGGCAATAGAAGTCTGAATTACAGTGCCTTTTTGGATCTCTCAGATTTTTAATAAATCCTTCTAAACAAAATCAAACACTGTGCAAATACAAATAGAAGGTTAGCAGGCACCAGAACTAGCCAACTGTAATTAAACTCCTGTATAGGAAACGACTGACCCCTGCTGATTACATCACACCTAATGCATGCTTTGCATGCAAGGAACAAACCCACCTCTCACGCTGAAGCTGC
>NW_010536491.1:0-11680 GCF_000687285.1 Phaethon lepturus | reverse complement strand
GGTGCAGTGGCCGCTATTGCAAATACAGAACCCCCCCGCACCGGGATTCGGCCTTTCCCCCTACGAATGATGCATCTACAAAAGTGATGCTCCTTTTGACTAAAATCTAATAACACTAATATAAAAAAGAAAGGATTTAGAGACTTTATATTTCCAAGTGAGGTCCGGTGGTGGAAAGCGCAGCATTAGGATCCTCTCCATTCCCTGTCCCTGAAGGCAAGGGGCAGAACAGATTTAGCAGACGACAAACAAAAACTCCTCCCTTGCTGAGATCCCTCCCAAAACGCTGCCTGCCCGGCACAGCTCACCAAGGCCAGGGGTCATGTTCTTAGCTGGGGATGCTTCACCATCAATGACCTGTTGTGCATTAGATTTGGTTTCCAAATGGATTTAAATTATCTCCACCCCAAGGCATGCTAAGCTAGAAACAGCCACATCGCTGCTCCTAACCAAAAAATTCCAGTCAAAGCTGAGGAGAGACCAGAACATTTTTGCTAGCTGTAAAATGCAGATTTGGCTCCTGGTGCTGACCACCCAGGCAGGGATTTTACATCAGCCATTTCAATCCCTAAATATTTCCACCAGAGACATCAACCGTGCACGGCGGGCGGCACCTGGTTCCTCAGCCAAGCCCCACACGCTGCAGCCACAGGTCCCTCGTGTCCCCCGGCCACCGCCGCCTCGTCCCAGCTAAGCGACAGCGGCCGACCTGGCCCAGGCACCCCTCCACCTCCCCGTGCCACCGGCAGGGATGGGCACCCCGCAGAGCCCAGCAGAAAGCCGTACCTCCCCGGAGGAACAGGAGCTGTAGAGAAACCTCCAGCACCCAGGAGCTGCACAGCCCTTGGAAACCTCCTTGTACATCCACGGGGGGCTGATCCCCCCGGCTCCCCAGCCCACGCAGGCGCATGCCACAACTGAGCCGGCACTAGCCTACAACAACGGCCTTTGTTCCCCCAGGGCTGGAAACAACAGCACATTGTGGGCAGCTGCCTCCGCCGGCAGGGATTGGCAGCAAGGTGGTTTTGGAGGATGAAGCCTCCGCAGGCTGCGCTTTCGGTCGTTCTGGCGAGCTCGTGACTAAATCCGCTCTAAACCGTGTTTTTCGCGCAAACAGAAAAAGCTGGGATTTTCGTCAGTGGGATGATGGCTAACTTAGAGCTGGGCTGCGGTGCGAGAAAAACAAAGCAACAGTGTTTTTCCCCACACGCTGCGGCTGTGGAGGTCAGTTTTGGGCCGATCCGTCAGAAATAGGTCATTCACTTTTCCCAGGGGCCAGCCTGCCCGAGGCTGGTATCGCCCACGGCGCTGAGCCCCTCGATGCTGCATCTCCATCAGCCCACCACGGCAAGCCCCAGCCCTGCACCGCCAGGCGGGAAAGCCTGGGTATTTGGAAACCGAATTTCAACGAATTTATCTTCTAAATAGTGATCAGCTTTTAGGCTGATGAATGTCAGGAAGGTCCTTGGCATTTTTACAGAGTTCCTCATGGCTCTACTAGTTTATTTTTTTGTGACCCTCCCAGCTCCACTTAGAACAACTGATTAAGGCCCATGTAATGTAACTTTGATTTTCTTGTCAGCAGAGCTCTTTTGTTCTGCAGCACTGTTTCCTTTTTTAATGAAAGTGTTTTCATCTGCTAGTTAGTTCGTAGGCAAATCTTCTAAGGTACAGCCAGCAGCGGCTGTACTCCCCTAAGTGAAATGTTTGGTGCAAACATGTTATTCTGCATTAGGCAAGTTCTGGTAGAGAGGAAGATAACCAGTAATTTTGTAGCACCCATTTTCCTGATAGTTAAAGATCAGATTTCTCATTAAAGGAAGAAATTTTGTTTTGCATTAATCCTATTAAATATTTAACAGCTCCTGGGCTGTTAACAATATCCTGAGCAGATAACACAAAAGTAGCATTGAATTATTAATGTTACTGATTACATTTCAGTTGCACCTGAAATGAAGGATCAGAATTGAAATTCTGTTTACTTACCTCCTCTTAAAGCAAGGCTGATCCCAGCCGTCGTGGCACGCTTGACGCTGCACCACCTCTGAAGAGAAGAGGCCGGAGCACTCTGAGCACGAGTACCCAAAGTGCCGCAAGAGAAGCCACTCTGATGGGCAAAAATCTGTTACAAAACTGGAATACTTCTTTTTGTGCCATCGATGGAAATAAGATGATGAGTCACCCTTTTCTGGGTAAACTGAGAGAGCAAATGGTGGCAGAGCGGGCACGAGTCCAACGGGGGATGTTAGCCTTTCACAGAAGCTGTGGCTGAGTGAATCTTTCTGGCTTGTCCTGCTCTTGAGAAAGAATATCCTTAGATAAATTAACATTTCTTTGAAAGTTGGTCTAACGTTTCCTTTCCGGGCACGGTAAGTTCTGCCATCTCTCAAACCCCGGTACTTACGCCAGGCAACTTGCCCGTTGGGACCAACGACCCCGGAGCGTGGCAGCCGGTCGCTTCGGAGCACAGCAGCTCTGCTGCCGCAGCGGCTCCCCCGCTCAGCGCCCGCAGCGGCTCCGCCGCTTTGGAAACCTGAAAGCTTAGTGAGGAATATTTCTAAAAAAATTGAATTCAAAGAAATACATCAAATCGAGCAGTTCTGACTCAGCCCAGCATTTCTGATGCAAGTTTAGCAACGTGCTTGTCTACCATTTAGCAAATTGCAAGACATTAACAAGCGTAGGAGAAAATGTTGTCCGAACGAAAGGGACTACAGATTTATTTTCCCGAAAGCCACTAGATGGGGATGCAAGGACACTTTTCTTCTCTTTCTCTTACACTTGGATCCCCATTTAGTTGTGCTTGAGCTGGCCTTTCCTGCTAACACGGCTGGTGTTGTCTTTGCTTTTTCTTTTTAGGAGCTGACAGAGGTCATTTGGAAACTTATCGCTCACTGAGTTTTCATCCGGTACGAATCAGGCCTTAGGCAACAGTTACGATGTGATTACTGCTTGCCGAATATTATTCTCTGCATCAAGACTTGGCAAAGGGAAGAGTGAAGGATTTGGCCTTCAGTTTGAGGATTAGTCTTCTTTTATAGGCTGTGGAAAGGAAAAGTACTTTATATTGAAAAAAGTGGGGGGAAAAAAGGTATTCAGCAAACTGGTAATCCCTGAAAATGGCCTTACTTTGGAATGGTTACTGTGGAAAAAAGCCAGGAGGCTTTCCTCGGGCTCAGTAGTATCCATAGATGTATACCATGAGAACCTATGGACTGCGGGAATCCATGCAATGCATACATAATGCTAGGGGGGTTAAGGAGTAAGGAGGGCTCCTACTATACATTAATTTTCAGCTCTGACCTCCATTCACCTTCGGCTTCTGCAGTGAGCACCCACTCTTACTATTTTTATCTTAAGTGTCAGGATATTATTAGTTCCCAGCTCCTGGAGTCAGGTGAATGTGAAAAAACTCTCGTAGCATATTTTCAACAGTAAAATTCCAGCTTCTGCAGTACGGTGGGGTACCCAAAATGCACTCCAGGATTCAAAACACAGAAGATGCTTTGAAAGAAGTCCAAAAGTGGGTTCATTTAAAAGCAAGTTCATGAAAGCTTTCAGTGGTTGGGGGGGGCAGGAAGGGGAAGGGCAGTCAGGGTGTCTCAGGCAGAATAATCACCTCAGATGGCGAGTGTGAGAAAAAATGCTTTAGTAAATACCCTGAAAGCAAAATAATCTTACATCGTAATGACAAATTCAGAGAACTGGAAGAACCATCCAAGTATTTAAGTGATGACGTGTCTTTCTTATTTAATATGCTTAAAGCATGGAGCTAACGCCACCAGTCTATAGCAACCCGTGTTTTAAGGACTGGGGGGCAGAGGCGGGGGGGACCGTTCTGTGTTTTAAATTGCACCTCCATGAATCGCTAAAAATTGATTGTTAGGTTTCATTAAAAACAAACAGAAGTGCCATTGCTTTTGCCGGGCGAGAGGGTGGAAGAGCTGCAGGGCAAGGGCTGAGGGGACACTGGGACAGCAGCGGTGGCCTTTTCCGGGCGCCCTCCGGCTTCTGCCTGGTCCCCGTCCTTCAGGTGCTGCCCGCGGTTCCTGCCAAGGTGCTCCCAGCAGCTCTAGCAGGTACTGCAGCCTCCGTCTATTTTTCTTCTATTTTTTTTCCCCACTGCTTAGTAGTCTCCTCATGGTGACAACAAAATGTCTGTTTTCCAGGAAACCATTTGAGCTTTATGGATTAGCCATGGTAGGCACTTGCAGACCTCCATACGTCCTTCAGGTGCTGCCCGCGGTTCCTGCCAAGGTGCTCCCAGCAGCTCTAGCAGGTACTGCAGCCTCCGTCTATTTTTCTTCTATTTTTTTTCCCCACTGCTTAGTAGTCTCCTCATGGTGACAACAAAATGTCTGTTTTCCAGGAAACCATTTGAGCTTTATGGATTAGCCATGGTAGGCACTTGCAGACCTCCATAAAGCACGTTGACACGCTCTCTGGTGTATTACTAACTCGACTGAAAAATTGATCAAAACTGATAGAGTTACAGGGCCCCGAGTCCCTTTACAATCTGCCGCTGTGCTGCGTGGCTCTTGCAGAAGCAGCAGAGCCAAACCCAGTGAAAACCCTTGCCTGGAAAATACACCTTCCTCCTGCCCTCGGCTTTGCACCATGAGAAGAGCCGTGCACCTAAAGCAGAAGATGTGCAGGCTGCACCCCCCAGCTGCTGCTGGCCCTCCTGGGGCCAAGCTCCCCCCAGCACCCGCAGGTATGCCCCGAAACGCCCGAGTGCCTGCAGGGTCCTGCCCTGCCACGGGGCCGGGACACCGGCTGCGACGTGCTCAGGGCTGGCACGGCCTCGTGCCGATGCGGGCATGGCCTCGAGTGTCTCCTGCATCCTTGCTGCAGCTGTGCGTCCCCCATCCCGTCTGCTCCAGCAGCAGCTCTTAGGAGAGACTGCTTAAGTTACACGAATATTTATCAAACTCATCAAAGCGGGCATCAGTTTGCTGGAGAAGATGGCATGCCATGCAGTAGAAGAGCTGCTGGACTACTGCAAGATCTCAGCAAAGTCTTTTTTCTTTTCCTCTCTGCTTCCCAACAGCTCTTCCTTTTGCTCACTGAGATTATCAGTCCCTCGGAGCAGAGTGCCTGCTTTGTGAGTATTTGTACTTCATCTCAACCCAAGATCTCCTAGTCTTTGGGAAGGCAGCCGGGTGTCTGGTGTGTAGCCTCCCCCCAAGCATCCTCTAGTGTCCACAGCCCCTAATGCAGCGGCGAGCAGAGCCACCCCTGCAGCCCCGGTGCCACCCATGGGGGTGACCCTGGCGAATAGAAGGGTGCAGAATTAGCCCCAGCAACCCTTGGAGTTACCCCCGTGTACCTGCATAGGAAAAAACGTGCAGCACAAACTCTGGGCAAGGCTAAGGTCTTTCATATCTTTTCAGACAACGACGTGATTTAAGTCATCATTACAGCAACTGTAACTATTATTTTGGGTAAGTAAGTCCTGCATGGCCACCAAGGTGATGACAGGCCCCGATGGCCCCGGCTCCCTCCCTCTGTCCTTGCTCTCCCACGTGGCCACAAGATCTCATTTCCTTTCCCTCCATCAGATTTTAACTACTTACCCCAGAAAGGGTCCGATCGCTGAGCCGGGAGGTGACCCACGGCTCCAGGCAGGCATGAGGAGTCATGAAAGGACCAGCACCAAATACCTCAGTAAACTCAATGCAGCGAGACCATAACAGCTTCAAAAATCCCAGGAGAGAAAAGCAAACGAAGCAGCTCTAGTGTAACTCGGCCATCTCTTCTTGCTCCATGGCTCGCGCCTTCAGGTTCGACTTTGTCCATGTCCATGCTGCAGATCTCATGTTTGCCCCCGTGTACTGGCCGTGTGCTTTAAAATTAATGCCCCCGGTCCCTTCCACTCACATATTGCCTAAGGAGTGTAGCCTAAATATAAATAACGTTGCTGGGGCTGCTGAAGGTACCTCCTGCAGTTTAATGCTCTTCAAAGAGCACTGCAGGGAAGCAGCTCGGTTGGCTCTGGCACCTTCCCCTCTGCAGGTTTTAGCGCGATTCCCGAGCTGTTAGCAGACCTAACCCAGAGCTACGGTTTTCATCTTTTTTCCTTCCCCTCCCTACATAACACATACATGAGTGAGCTTTCCTAAAGCAGTGAGGATGCTTTTGATCTCAATTACCGGTATCAGCTATAGCGAGAAAATTAAAATTCAGGATTTGTTACGAACACTTTAATTATTCAGTGTTATCAAGTTGTCACCAGGCTTTTAATTATTTTTCGGTTTCTACCTAATTTCCCACACTATGATTGCTTTAGTGATGTTAAGGTAGATCTGCAATTGTAATAGAGGATGTCCAAGTCCTTTATGATGCTGGGGATTGGAAATGACAATGTTAATAAAAATTCACTCGTCTCCCCTGCCACCAGCCTTCATCAATATAGTGTTCCTCTGCAGTTGGCATGCTATTTAATTATGCTCTTTTGGTACCAATAAACACTTAATAATATATTCAAAATGAGTAAACAGGATATAACACTGTCTGTGATTCTGCATCTGCTTAAAGATTGGGCACAAGCCCATAAAAATCTCACTGCCAAAGCCCCCCGGCAGTTGCCTTTGCATTTCGGACAACGGCACGACACCGGGAAAGTTATTTATATACAGAGCATATATGCACCCAAGACACTGGTAGCGTTCTGGAGATGAGGCAGAGGTTTCACAGGTGATTAACACCAATTATTCAGCTACTTACCGTTGTTTACAGAGATTGTTTAACACACCAGGCAATTTTCGACTCGGCAAAACCTTATGCAAAGAAGGAAACCTCGGTCACAATGATGGAGGTGGTGCAGAAACACTCGCAAACCTCACTAAAAGCAGCAAAAAGACAATTTGCCAAGTTTCTTGCCAAGTACGGGGCAGAAAAGGGTAGGATAATTTTACCTGCAGAGTGGGATTATTATTGTACCTGCTGCTGATCCCCATCACCCGACACATCAGCCCCAGCTGATGTACATGCCCAGGAGGACCGCAGGCATCCCCAAGCTGTGCACACAGGTCCCGCCAACGCTGTGTGAGTCAAACGCTCTGGAGACCAGCTGGGTTGAGGCTTTCATGCCTTTCCCTTTGACACTGCTCCTGCTAACAACACACCGGGCAAAAAGGTCTAGCAGAAGACCTGCCCAAACTGCCCGCAGTGTCACCGGCCAGGAGCGAGCAGGGACAGTTGGCAGTGGGTGGAGGCATCGGGGTGAGAGGTGCTGGGAACCAAGCCGGGCTGGAGAGGCAGAGCAAGGTTTTGGGGAGCGCTGCTGGTGCTGCACGTAGGGAGGGGTCCCTGCAGGCAGCCTCGGGAGGGGAGAGGGCTGCCCCGCTCACAAGGAGGGGGAACGGCCGGATTCAGCTGATCAACGGGACGAGGTGAGCAGGCAGCCAGGAACAGGAGAGGCAGACGAAGCTCGCCCCGCGCCGTTCCAGGTATGGCCCAGCAGCAAAAGCAACCCGCAGCAGCTCTCCAGGACACTGGGGTGGGGTCACCATTTTCTTTACATCTGATCTTAAAGTCCTTTGGCATAACTCATTTCTTTCTGTCTTGGAAGATTACTTGGAAGACCCTCCAAGCCCCAGAGCCCCTCCCAGCTGCTCTGCAGACCCCTGGGGCTCTCCCCGGCCACCACGTCCTCACTGTCCTCCTCAGCCCCTTCCGACTATCAGGACTTGGAAATGTCATCCCACTCGCTCCTTTGCAACAGGGCAAAGCCCACTCTAACGCCCCTAATCCTGGCCCTGCTGCCGGTGCACAGCAAAAGAAGGAAATTGTTCCTTGAGACTTGTGAAGTCTCACCCTGCTCTGTTTTACGCCGCGCTCGAGCACCTTGAGCTAAAACCCAGGGAGAAAAGCCTTGAGCAGGTCAGCACCCCTAGACTGGGGTCTCCCAGCCGCCGCCGCGCTTCGGTTTTGCGTGGGGCAGATGGGTGTCTGTGAGGCTTACGGGTGCCCGCCTGCCCGCTGCGTGCCAGCTGCTGCTCGGGTACACCATTTGGCACGATTTTCTTTCTTACTTTCTAATGACACTTCTTGCCCAGAATTAATTAGCGGATGTACAGAATAACCTTTCTAACCAGCACCTCCATTTCTAGCCTGCAGGACCTTTTGCAAACAAATTTTACATGTTTGAGATTTAAACTCGTTAAGATCATTAGGGCTGATCTTCCACAGATGGGGGAGCAAGGGTTGCTAACGCACCACCCAAGTGCTCAAGTTCGTTGCATATTTTATACCATTCCTCTTTCCACTAATTGACTTAATGCCACACACAGCTGGGAGCGTATTTGCTCCCCAGAAGGACCGTGGGGCTCCAAAGACGTGCTTTTTCACGCGCCAGTCCCACAGCTTGACTCACAACTGGCTCCCCCCCCAACACCCATGCCGCACAGATGTGGATGATTAGTGCCTGAACCAGAACTAACTTCTCAGAAAATTGTACTTATTGCAGGACAAATTGAGTCTGCTGTGGCAGAAGCCAGAATAATTGCTCAAGGGAGCACGGGGCTTATCTAGCAGTTAATTCATTATTTGTACCTGTTCAGAGCCAGGATAGAAACAGCAGGCAAGCCAGCAGCAAACAAGGTACAAACTCCAGTATCTCAGGATCGATTTGTTCAGATAAAGGCTTATTGCCGTCACGGCGAGGTTGCAAAACACCTCTGCACGTGCTTACGGGGGGGAAATAAGAGGACGGAGCTGCTTCACCGCTGTCCTTTAGTATTGTGATAAGATACACAGACTTGAAGGCAATCACGGCTGCGTTCCGGGCTTTGCCGTGCCTTCACGCGCACCCCAAAGTCAGGGGCTAGAGGGGAAAAGCATCTCAAGTTGAGAGGGTAGATCCCGTCTTTGCAACAGTGCCAGCACAAGGCAACGGGCTCCCGCCAGCAGCCGGGGCCGGTCCCGCTGCGTGTCAAGCCTGACGCTTCGGACGGCAGCAGCCTGACAGAAGTGTCAACAACCAACAGCACAAAAGCGATGCAGGGGCTGAGCCCTGCGTCCTCTAGGGACACTTGCCGTGCCACGGGCTGACCCCTGCGCGCTCCCGAGGATAACCCTTTCGGCTGCTCTAAATACACCTCAAGGGACGGGGTGGCTCCGCGTCAACCCCATCTCAACCACCCGCTCTGCGTTGTGCGAGCCCCAGGAGCACCCTGGAGCGCTCACCCACCCCTCCCAGCAGCAAGTTCCCCCATTACAGCCCGAGAAGTGGTGTGCCGCGGCCACGCGATGAGGCACATTGTAGTACCAGGGCTCAACTTCTTCAAGGGTCTCCAGAAGTTCCAGGAAACCAGTTTTCTTTAAAAAATCAAGCCATTGATCAGGGCACGCAGACAAGCTCAGGCGTGCAGGCACTGCTTAGCTATAGAGCAGCAAACCAGCGATAGAACAAGAGGAAATGGCCTCAAGTTGCACCAAGGGAGGTTTAGTTCGGATATTAGGAAAGATTTCTTTACGGACAGAGGGGTCGAGCATTGGAACAGGCTGCCCAGGGAGGTGGTGGAGTCACCATCTCTGGACGTGTTCAAAAAATGTGTGGATGTGGCACTTCAGGACATGGTTTAGTGGGCATGGTGCTGTTGGGTTGATGGTTGGACTTGATGATCTTAAAGGTCTTTTCCAACCTTAATGATTCTGTGATTCTGCATGAAATCCTGCCTGGCCCTGAAGCAAAGCAAAGCTGCTCCTAACTTCAGCATCACCTTTGAGAGTCTTGACAAATTGGAATAGGATGTGTTTCTACTGAGTGTGGATATTTCCCCACCTTTTTTTTTTTAGTTCTGACCAGTGCAGGGAATCAGAATGAATCTTCATCTGTTTTGCTGCATTCACACTGGGTTTATTGTAGTATATTTTTTTAATACGCTATTTTAGCTAACGTTCGTATAGATCTTAATACTCACATTAGCTCAACCTGATCTATCATTGCTTAGTACTTCTATAGAGTTCAATTATTTACTAGAATACTGCCAATTCCTTCATTCCCACGAAGCGCAGAAGTGCCAGGCAAGCGCGGGGGCGGGCGGTGAGGAGCGCGAGGTGGTCGCAGAGCAGAGCAAGGCGATGTGGTTGGGGCAGCCACATGTGCGACTGCGCAGAGCTGGGCAGCTTCCCTACCCGATACAGGCACGGGACAGTTTTTTATTTCAATGGAGCGAATGTATTAGTTAATCTCAGGTAGATTTATACTATTTGTTCTGTGCCATTACCCAGCGATTTTTGCTAAAGCAAGGAATAATCAATCTGGTTGCCCCCGGTATTTGTAAGTAGTGCAGACACGGTCATTTTTCTATTCCCTAAAAATAAATACTTCCCACATGGAAAAGCAGTTACCACAACGTGAGCACGTTTGACCCCGCAAGGGCACTCGGGTTGCACCCTATCCGCAGAGACATTTTTCCACCAGTTCCCAAGTGGAACAGAAGCGAATGCAATATGGATGCATGCAAAACACTGGTCAGAGAAATACCTAGAGAGAAAAGAATAGTAAATCCAGCCTGCACCACGCTGCACAAACCACCTCATCACCTTCATCACCGGCTGCGGCTGGAGCCGCTCCACTGAAGTGACACCACCATCTTTACTCGTTTCAAGACTTGTACCGTCACTTGGACCGGACCTGCATCCAGCTTCGGAAAAAGCGTGACCCAGGGAAGGGAGGGCAGCCGCCGCGAGTGAGCACGTCTGGGGGGTCAGCAGCAAAGCGCACCCATGAGCTAAAGGAGGGAGCACACAGCTGAAAAACAAGTTGCATTTCCCTTCTGGTCCTGCAAAAACTTTAAAATAGGCCCACAGCTACGCATGTGAAATAGCCACATGCTGGAGTCACTGACCAGCAAGATGTTGGAGGTAAAAAGGAATTAAAAGAACTGCCAGTGCAGACCCGTACACGATCTCAGGCTGTGCGCAGCAGGCCCTGCAGAGACCGAGGAGTCATGGCCAACTGTGAGATGGGTCACCCGGTATATGTAAGTATCGCATGCCATGTACCCAGTATATATATATATGTAACGCCGGTACCTGTGCTGTGCCGGCACCGGCAACATTGCTCTGTAGTTAGGGATTAGCTCCTTGTTTCCAGTCCGTGCCGTGCTGCTGAGACTCCAGATGAATTTATTTTGCTCCATTTTACCCTTGAAGGCAAACCCGTTTTTTTTAAAAGTTAAAAACGTCACCTATTTGGCAGGGGAAAAGAAACGTACGTTGTCGGGAGACAGTGCGAATGCGAGCGCCTGCGCTCCAGCCAGCACTAATACGGGGCGCTGCCTTGTGTGAAGAGGGTTTTGGGGTTTTTTTTTTTTTGGTCAAAGATGATCCGCGCTGCACGTACAGGAGCGACAAAGGAACTGGACTTTGATCCCTTTGGCCTTTCTACAGCTTCGCCCCCCGCCTGGCGAGCAGCCGAACGTGTCCACGAGGAACGGGAAAGCCCACGTCTCGGTGACGGCTCTGGGTGAGAAGCGCGAGTGCAGGCGTTACAGCTGAGGGAAGGTAACGCCTCCAGGACCGTCCCCCGAGCACAGGGCTGAGAAGGGAATCGATTCCACCTCCCCTTAATTCTCCTTTGTAGCAAGAGAGCGCCTGTTCGTTGTCTCGGTGGTAGAAGGAAAAACGCCCGCCGGCCCCTCTGCTCCCCGCGTGGGCTTGCCCACGGCTC
>NW_010536490.1:8340-16785 GCF_000687285.1 Phaethon lepturus | reverse complement strand
ACAGTGGGGTGCCAAGCCTCTTGGCTGAAACTTGTGTAATTCACGTAAGTGTTTACACAAAAGCCAAATAAATGTTCAGCTTCCTACAGATTTCAATATATATGAACCCTTGTTTGTGTTCGGTTTGGGAGACCGGTGGAAGCAAAGCGGCGCGTATGGCTGTGCGTCTGGGCGGGGGACGTGAGCGCATATGTGAGTTGCACGTGTTAAAAGATATAAAAAAATAGGACCTTTAAATTTCCCTGGAGCAGTTTTGTAGTGACCTGTCTGGTTTCCCCCGAAAAAAGAATTCTGTATATAATTTTGGTTTATTAAGAGATGCTCAAGGGCATGGGGGAGTTTTTGCCTCTTGACCACTAAAAAAGAGACTTGTGCCATCAAGGCTACCGGCGTCCTTTGAAGTCCTCCCGTGTGCCCACATGATGCTTCTAATTACCACAAGTGAGCCTTCTGTAGCACGGGCTGCTGTGTAATTCAAACCAACGCTGTTCACCAGATGGAATCCCTCCCCGACTAGACCTTGGCAATGTCTGTCCCCACGGCAGTGGCAGAAAGCACCTCACACGAGCAGGACGAGACGTTGGTCCTGACCTCTGATGGCACCTGGTCGTGGAGCAGAGGTCCCTTAGCCTGGCTGTGCCCTGTGTGTTGCGAGACGACTCTTGGCTCTAACACAGGGTCTGGCCGGGCAGAGCACCGGGTCCCTTGGCTTCCCCTTGACCTGAGAAGAGCTGAAATTTGGGACCCTGCACATCAGCCAAGCCCTTGTTGTCATCCTGATGGGGCCAGGTTTGCTTTGAAACAACAAAACCAAACCAGGCTGTTAGAGAATTGGCATTAAGATGATTCCCTGAGCACAGTGCAGCCAGGAGATCTGTATACCTGGATGTAATTTTATTTTTAGAGAGCACATTAAGGAGCGTAACGACCTCATTACCATGCCAGTTGCAGCCCTGCCTGTTGAAGAGTATTTAATTGTTTTCATTCCGGGTGTGCAGCCGTCGTAGTGGATGAGGCAAATGCAGGAGAGGAAGGGAGTTTGTGTGAGTGGAAACAGTAAGGATGCTGAAGCAGAAAGCAAAGTGCTTGTATTGAAGCATCTCTGTAAGATTCCCTGCCCAAAGCATCCCAATACTGAAGGAACCCGCATTGTTTTGGAGCCCTTTTCTTCCAAAGGGGAGAGCTGGCTCCTCCTCCCATCGCCTTCTGAGAGGCACTATTTTCTTCTCTTTCAGGCCTTTCTCATGGGGAAAAGAGAAAAAGGGTTTGAAAGGCAGCCCAAGCTCCCATTTCCTCGGGTGGCACTGGCAGCTGGGGCTGGAGGAGAGAGCTGCCCCAGCAGCCTCGCCGCTGAGCGCGCAGTGCCGCGGCGGTGGGAATGCTCCCCCTCCCCAGCCGCTCCCCACAGCTTCCTCTCATGCCTGCTTGCCTCGAGTATTTTTAGCCTCCTTGCCGCTCCTGTGCAAGGAAGAATGTGTAAAAAACAGGTAAAAGAGAGAGGAAAGAGGGATAAAAAAAGGACTTATGTTTTTCTGGCTGTGGTTTTCTAAGGAGCCCTGATTATTCAGCAGCACCGGAAAAAACTGCAGAAGATGTAAATAATCTTCAGGATTATGCTAAAGCCAAGCTTCAGTCATTTTCCTGGAAAAAAAATGCATGAGGCCTGTTCATTTAATAACGATCAACCAGAATTTCTCTAGGGCTTCTTATATTTTCATGAAAAGGATCAGTTGTCTTGAAGAGAAATGGTAATTCTGGTATCTACAAATACCCTTTGGTTGGAAAGCATGTGGTTCAGGCTGGTGTTCGTCTTTGATTGGGCTTTTTCTTCCCGTTCTCTTTTTATGATACTATCGTACATTCACATCCACGGTTACACACTAAAATGATCAAAAGCAAAGAGGTGGTTTATCACGAAATGGCAAACCATGGCTGTACTCTGTGGTATAGATAAAAGTGAGGTAAAAACACTACATGATTTTTAGTTTTCCCTGTGTTTATATTTGGTGCCAGAGGTACTCGAGCGATTTTGTAAAGTGTATATACAGTGCAGTCAGGCTTTCCAAAATAATGGTGGTATATTTTGAAATCCATACAGGATCTTTCTCACCCTGGTGGGCTTTATTTTAGACTATTGAGTTTATTGTTCAAGGAGGAAGAAATAGGTTTGTCGTGTGCTGTGTTTAATCAAGTGCTGCAAAAAACTATAACAGGCATTGTTCATCTTTGCAAGCCAATTTTTGTTTCCATTTTAGTTGTAGAAAGCCCCTGCCCTGGTAAAATGGACTCGTTTATTGTGCAGATCTGATGGCACTAAGCTTATGGCTGCTGGCAGGTATCAGCTGGTTTGTGGGAGCAGTCCCCATAAGGATTTTTGGTTTATGGGGTTAAGAACTGTGTGTTTAACTGTTGTAGAAATGCCAGGAGCCCGGATTTGGGGATGTTTGGAAATAAGGGAAAGTGCACGGTGTTCTGTTGCAGCTTCCAAAATGCAAGATGTGCTGCAGAAGCCTGGGACTCCTGGGTTTCCAGCAAGTGACAGGGTTTCAGGTGCTTGTACATCCTTAGACACCTTTTATCCTTCCCATCCATGATGGAGCCAAGAGGTGCTCATCCCATTCCCAGAGAACCTGGGTGTGATGAAACAGCTGCTGGAACCAGGCACAGGGCAGGTCTGCGGTCCTTCCCCGCTCTGCTCCTGCCCCGTTCCTCAGGCTCTGGGTGCTTCTGTGGAGCACGATGCCCGAGGCAATGAGAGCAGTGTGAAGAAGGGCAATGTCCACTGTGACTCGTGGCGAGGGACCAGTCGGTCCAGCGACGAGCATCTCCCCTCTGCACGGGATGCAGCTGAGGTTACACTTCCCAGCGGACAAAGCTGCAGATGAAGCTTCCACTGCAGGGAAGCCTGGTGACTGCAGCTACAGGACATTTTAATATTTAATGAAGACTTGAAGAAATGTTACGATTCACCTGTCTGGGCCTCGGTGGCACGTGGGCGGTTTAGAGCGCGCTTCGGCCACTGCAGCAGTCGCACGTACAAAGCGGCTGGCAAGGTGCCTGGCTGGCAGTAGCCTGAGCAGTGGGGATCCTCGCTTGCATAAATTTTGGGTGGGCAGGTATGAAAATCCAATCCCTGAGTGTGATGTTAATAAAAATGCCTGGCTTTGTACTGGACAGCCTTTTGTGCGGTGGGGATGCTCTGATTTATTGGTGCGTGGGGCTCGTCGAGGTGGGACGGGGCCTCACGTTGCTCGGGAGCTAGTTCCAGCGATCGCCACCCATAGAGCTCTCTGGGGTTTAATTTCCAGCAGCCTTAATTCAAGAAACAGTTTCTGTCACTCTGGGTTCAGCCACAGGCAAAGAAATGGCTGAGGGAGAAGTAAGTGATGTGTCCTAAGCTGCAGGAAGGGAGGGGTAGTATTTTTCATAATTTGATGCATTAAAACTATAATCTTCCAGTTCTGTTTCTGAGCATCCTGGCTGTCCCATATATCTGTGGGCTCCTATGGCAGCATATTCTTTTCCAGGTTCACACATGCCTGGGGTGATGGCTTGTGAGCTATTCTAGCAATACAAAAAAAAAAAAAAAACCAAAAAGAGAGAAATAAAAGGCTTAGAAGGGGGCAGGGAGGGGGTGTGATGCCAAGTGGAACAGCTCTGTCTTACCCGCCTCAAAGAGAAATCATCCGAACGCTGAAGGAGACAGGCTCCATTGCACAGATTAATGTGCAGTGTTTGAAAGCAGCCAAGAACATTTTATACACACACACGGGGAGGCTGGAAGGAGCTGGGTGGTTCATCTCTGCAGAAGCCATTCCTTTCCCTAAGAGGGCATTTGGAAAAAAAAAAAAAAAAAAAAGGAGAGTACAAAGGTCTCCAGGAGCGCTCAGCTGCTCGGGCAGTTTAATTGGCTGAACATAGCTCTTTACGGTTGGGATTAATATGGATATTTCTTAATAATGTGTCACCTTGTCAGGAGTTTCAGGGTCAGGACTGCAAGGCTGCACGGTGCTTGCAACTGAAGTTCTCGCCTTTCCTTCTGGTTTTTATTATTACAGTAGCTCCCGCTAGCAAATATTCAAAGGAAAATGGTGTTAAGTTGGTTTCTTTTCTTCCTGTGCAACTAGTGAAAAAACTGGGAAGAGAGGAAGGATGGTCTGCAGAGCTTGGCAGTGATGGCTGTGGCGTGGGTCAGCTCACGGGTCCTCAACAGCGTTGACCTGCGCACTGGGATGCGCAGTGTATCGGCATAAACATGGTGAGCTCAAGCCCAAGCAAATCCCAGCCAGAAAGCATATAAAAGCAATGATTTAGCAGCGCTCAAGATGTCTTCAAAGGACCTGAGACCATTAGCATTTTTACAAGTATTTTACAACTGGTCTCACTGCCTTTTATCTCTGTGGGTCTTCCCTGAGTGACCAGCAGCACGGGGATGCCCGCAGGGAGGAGGCTGCTCCTCCGTGCCCTGCTGCCAGGCAGCCGGGGTGGTATCTGCCGCCGTTGTTGAGGGTTATTTTGCCTTTTTTCTGGTTTTCTCCTTTTTCTCACCTTCCCTCCCCATCCAGTAGTTTCAGAGGGGCTCTGGGAAGCCCGCCTACTTGATCAGCACGCGTAATTGCCGCCAGCGCTAACGGGATGCACTCAGAAGGTTTCTCTAATTCCCCCGTGCTCCCGCCTGCCTCTGCCCCTCTGCAGGAGTGATTGCCTCCACGGCTTTATAATCACCATCTCGCCCACCGCAGAGGAGAGGTTCGTCTGCCTGGAGACGCTGCAGCGCAGAGCGATGAGGCTGAAGCCTTCCCTGCTCTCTATAAAGCCGTTAGTGGCACAAAAGCGAGCAGCGAGCGCGCAGCTGATAAAAGTCTCAGCAAGGCATTTGCTTCTATAATGATTGTCTTTTACGCATAGATAATTTTGATAGAGTTGCACTTCCGAAGCCCACTGTCATCAGGGTGGTGTGAGCTGACCTGTTAATCATAAGAGGAATTAATGGGAATTACAGCCAGCGGAGGCCCCTCTCTGAAGAGCCGATTCAAGGCATAGCACTGGAGGGGAATTTAAAAATGAAGCAGCGTGTGTTGTCCTTAGAGCTGCAGATAAAGCGGCAGCGAGCCGGTTCCCAGGGGAAAAGGGGGTGTGAAGGAGATAAACTCCAGGAGTATAAACACCAGATTAACAGCCTAATTTTGAGGAGCGTGAGCCCATGTGCATTTTCATTGCATCCACTCGGTAATTAACAGAGACTTTTAATTTAACCGGGGTGGGGAGGAGGGAGCAGGGGGAGACCAGAGCCACCAGGATTTGCAGCCTTGGTGGTGGCTGTACTTGAAGGAGACCCAGCTGAGATGGTCCTGCATTACCCTCTCAAGGGTGCTCCTGTGGTGGTAATTGGTTTAGGACCATTGACTTTAAGTGAACTGAATCAAAGGATCCCTGCTGATGCTTTACACCACCTGAGGTCCTGGCTGTCTCCAGATTTTACAAAACAGCCATTAGATACTTCACAAAGCATTTCCTCCAAGTTTTCTTTTTAGGATAAGTTTCCTTTTAAAATGCCATATATCCATGTAGCCTGCAGAGATTAAAAGAATAGCTTATCTCATCCATACAGAAGACCCATAAAGTCTTCAAATACACTTTATATTGATGCTTCTCAAAGGAAGAGTTGATTGCCTGGTCTTAAATATCCAAAATGTGGTCCCTGCGTGCCTGAACAGGCATACACAAGAGCTCTCTGAAGAGCAGTCAGAGAGGCTGCTCAGAGAGACTGTCCTTAGAAGTTTGTGAAGAATAACACAGCAAGTTGCATTGAAATGCTGTTGTCATTTGTGGATTCAAAATGCACGTGCAGTCCAGGGTTTAGAGGAAAGGACAGCAATTAGTCAGTCTTGCTAGTAAGGAGCATGTTGCTGGGAAGGGAAGAACAATGATAGAAGGAGTCAGTTCTTCTTTAACAATAAAAGGAAGACAAATGGCATTTGGTTGATTCCATATGTCCGCTTCAGGGTTTTTTTTAAGTCTATTTACCAGTTTCAGGACTAATCCGATACGGAGGAGGGCAGGTTTCCTGCAGAATTATGAACTGGTTTGCTCTTTGGGAAACGTGATGAAGTAGTCCTCTTCTAGGGCAGCTGGAGAGGAAAGCCCTGGGCGAAGGCAAAGTCCTTCCCCAGCGCAGGCACTGGTGGGATTGTGGGCACCCCGTGCCATGCCAGCCAAGGAGGAGTTTTTCCGTCCTTGTTGGCTCCTGCCGGCAGCGGTGGGATTCCCGGTTACGGTGCTGGGCAGCGATGGTCCCGCATGGCCAGAGGAGGGGGACCGGTCTGCAGAGAACGGGCTGTTTTGTGAGCTGCTGAGCAGGTAGCTGGAGCTGGGCATCCCGGCTGGCAGCGCTGCCCTGCGGCAGCAGCGATGCTGCGGCATGGTGCTTTCCTTCTGTGGCAGAGCCCAGCGACGTGGGTCAGGACCCAAAACCTGCAGCCTGAGCACGTTGCAAAGGCTGTTGCTACACGGCCACAATGCTTCCCCAAGGGTCTCCTACGTGATTGCAAACCAGGGGTTGAAAGCCCCCATGCGGGGGGGGGGAGCATCCAGGAAAGGGTTGAAACCCCCCGTGGGGGGGGGGGGGAGCATCCAGGAAAAGGGGAGCACCTCTCGTAAATGAGTAATTTCTTGTTGGGACCCTCAGGATGTCATTTAAGGACTTAAGACCGGGAAAGAAAGTACATCACACTGCTCTCCACTGTTGCTATCTCTGGCTCAGCTGAGGCTCGTGCCGGGTGGCACGTGGGTGGCTCTATCTCTGCATTTGTTATGGGGAAGCTCAAAGAGGTCTCTGCTTGCCGTCCAGTGTCTAGTGGTGAGGTGCTACTGCTCACCTTCCGAACAAGCCAGGGAAAATAAAGCAGCAAGGAAGGCTCAGACTTGCAGGGGTGGGTCGGGAGAGCATATTTTGGGTAGTCTGTCAGTCAGCTTGACACTAATTGGTTGCAGTAAGTAATCGTTCTCCATGTAAATTAGACTCCAATTTCCTCTGTAGTCTGTCTGTTTGCTGTGTGGGCTTCGGTCTCTAATTAGGCTCTCACGTGGAGACCCTGGTTTGTAAGCTGCTTTTGTTCCCAGAGAGCCAGGCTCAGCCCTGCCCGAGGCTGCCCCGGCTCTTCCAGCCCGCTGCTGGGCAGGATGGTTCTTCGATCAACACTGCCAAGTTCAAAATAAATTCTTCTTTTAATGGTTTGATTATTTCTATATTTAAAGCTTGTGAAAGCGGGAGGTTAAAATGTGAAGGGACTTACTCGACTTACAATGGGAATACCCCTCGGAAATGCTTCCTCTGCATCCCTGGAAGTCCTGCTCGCTCCTCCGTGAATAGACCTCATGGAATCGCTCGCTCTGCGAAGGCCGGAGCAGCTTGCCCGCATCTGGATCCTGCCGCCTGTCCGCCGGGACAGCTGGAGCGCATACCGCTCGCTCCAGCCCCCTCGCTCGGAGCTAGCTGTGTCCGCGCATTCAAAGCTCGCCCAAACGCCGGCCCACGATCTGGAGCTGCTCCAGGGCTGCACATCTGTAACTGAGTGCAGAAATGTGCAGTTGCACGAGAGCCTTTTATCCCTGGCCATCCATTGTTTGCAAATGAAGGCAGCGTTTCTAGGTCTCTGCCTGCAGTAGGAAGCTGCCCGCGGTGTAGCTCTGCGTTATCTGAGCTGCTGCCATAGCCCCCACCGTAGCCCGAGTGTCAGAGGCGAACGCCGCGGTCGAGCGTCTAGATTTGTGTGCAGCAAAGGGAGCCGTGTCGCTGCAGCGAACGTCCGCGCCAGGCTGCGAAAGAAGGAAAACGGTACGTGTCAGCCAGCCAGGCTGTTTGCCAGCAGTGCTTTATGATTCAGTGGTTACCTTTGCGAAATTCAGCATAACTTTAGGAGCCATGTGCTTACCATTTCTATAAACCTCCTCCCTGCGTGATACAGACCCAGATGTGTCAGCGGTACCGTTAGGCATTCTGATAAATTCTGGGTTTATTGGCATCCCAATATTTACCTCCCTGACTTTCGATCTGGTGATACAGGGAGTTGCTGGCTTTCTTCAGTGCACTTGCAAGGCAGTGGTCCTCTCGAAGTAGGTAGATAAGAAACTCTTTTGGGAGAAAGAGGTGAAGCAAATTGAGCGTGGGGTTTTTTTATTGCTTCTCGTTTTGTGATTTATATATTGGCAAGGTAACTGCTTTCATACCGCCAGTCAAAACTGGAAGGGATGTTGGCTCTGTGGGGAGCTAAATTTGGGTAAAGGGACAGGATTGGATTAGGGCTTACGATTTTCACCAATAAGCTAAAAGTGCGGTGGGCGTCACTCCGCCAGCTGGGGAAGCAGCCGGGGAGCCTTCCCTCCCCAAATGACCGCAGCCGCTTGCCGGGGGACAGGCAGGCGGGGGGGCCGCGGACCGGCGCC